>NC_056598.1:27640703-27940703 GCF_018340385.1 Cyprinus carpio | reverse complement strand
ATTATTATCATCATCACAGCTTTAAGTGTTTTAAACATTATTATTATTTAAACATTTTGGTTTTCTGGCCTCAATCTTTCAACCAAAAAAACGAATGAGAGGCGATGTGGATCAGAGAGAGAGAGAGTGGTGTGAGTCTGAGGAAACTACAGGCTTTGTGGCTAAGCTGGGTCACTGTGTTTCTGTGGATGAAGTCACTCCTGTGAATGTAGATTTATGATGCTAAATGGTTATTATGAACTGAACCTGGTTTAAATTTGTCAAAAGATCACAGAAGTACCAAGAGAAATCTTTCAGTACATGACTGAATTATACTTACAGCCATGATATTTCAAGCAAAATGCAGTTTTATTTTCTGAGAACAAAGAAATTTTCAGATAAAATTTAAATAACTGGCACAAAATTGTCTGTAAAGCTCTTCACTCGTGAAGACAAGTCAAACTTAATCACATGACTTACACACTTGAACAAAATGCACTTGTTTTCTGTATAGATTGCATCTTTCACAAAATTAAATTGGATTTTTTTTTTCTTTCAAATCTGAATGATTCAAAATTCAAGGGTTACAGAATAATAATCTTTCACTGACACCTACTGGTAAAGTTTAGTAACTACAGTGTTGCTAAACTAATCAAGTCAATGGAACAACAGATGATCCAAAGAACCCAGTGTTGGTATTACAAGCTGGACTGACTTGTATTATTCATGTTTCACACACATTTTAAAGTGGAAAGTCAAACAGATTTAGGATATTATTCTTTTGACTTATTTTATGTGACCCTGCTTCTACAATTATATGATCAGACCTCCTTTAAATGACTACTGCATATATATTTAATTTAGTAGAATTGTTTATAATTTACTGTATGTATGTGTCTATGTGTATATAAAGACATACATAATACAAAGATGATAAAACAAAATTACAGCGCATGATTTTTACATCCTCGTTCTTTAATGAAGCACATAAAATAGCAAAAAAAAAAAAAAAAAAAAAAACTAAACAAATTAAAATCTGTCCAAGCTGCCCCAAAATAAAGTGCTTCACATGACACAGCTTCCATACACCCCAAACAAATATATTAACATTTCAAGTAGACAAGTATATGTGAATGCCATAATCACATTAGTTCTAATCATCTATCAACTGTCCAAGGCTCCACTTGCATTTATTGTCTGTTTAAGATTGTTGAAATATTTCTGTGTGTACAGTAGTTACTCTTCAGATTCTGTCTCGTTGAAAATCTCGATGATCTCGCCTTCCCTCAGCTTCAGGAACACTTGCCGGAGGTGCCATCTATTGACAAAAGAGGTTAAGATGATGATTATATAAATAATATATGTAACAAAAATGTGTTTATTTATTGAAAAAGATGAAATCATGGTACCTGTTCATGATTGCGTCTCTGGTGGAAGTTGTGTAGAGATAACCTCCAGTCTTTGACCCGGTAACCGGGATCTTCAGCTGAAATTGATATATATATGATGATTAATATATTTCTGACCGGTAGTAAAGCCAGTATTTCTCATGTACTTCATGGAGGAGTGTTTATTGGTGATGCTGACCTGCGCGCTGCTGTGGTCAATGCGGTTGTGTCGGTCAGATAAATGGATGTTGTGTATCTTCAGAGGAGGAGCGCCCAGGCTGGCCATGGCAGAGGAATTTCTGTTCAGCTGTTCAAGGGCCAGACGGTAATGCTCCGATTTGGCAAAATTCTCTGAAAGAAAGGGAACAAATATCACACCATGTTTAACAGCTAACAGATGCTTCAGTTAGCCCTCGCTTACTCTGCATGAGGTAATACATCATAGCACAGCCGCCGCCGGTCACTACTGTCACAAATATGGTCATCTGCTGCAGGAGGCTGGTGGAGCGGCTCATCCTCACTTCAGATGAAGCAAATATCTTTTGGCTTGAAGAAAAAATCTATAAAACAGCAGAAATATAAAAAAAACTGAATTGACCAAATAATATAAACTTAATATATAAATACATTTTCACATGATTATATAAACCTTTAGGTCTAAAAGCCTCTGCTTCAGTGCTTGAAATTAATTTTATACATAAATATAAATTGTGCGCATGTATTTTATGTATTTATACACACACACACACACACAATAGTATTTATATGGTACTCCAACGTCCTTGAAAGACATTACTACCATGGGACATTCTCTAAAAAATATGCCATAGTACATTTAGTATGGTAAATTTATTTGACAAATATTTTTTAAAACTACTTATTTTACAACACTGCATTCGTCTTAAAGGTTACTACAGTAACAAGGTTTATTGTGAGGGTTATTGTCAAAATGCATCTAATCTTACAGAATTGAGCCCTTATTCGTTCATACACTGACATCGAGGTCCGTTCATAATAATAACAACTCACCGTCACATATATTATTTCTTTTATAAGCAAAGAATTAAAGGACTTTGTTATAAAAGACACTGAAAGCAGCGCGCCAAGGAAGCGGCCATGTTCGTTTCACTTTGAAAAACTTTATTCAAACATCGATTAATTTAATTTGAAGAAACATTGTAAACACTCAGTCTGCGATTAATTTAATAAATAAATGATGACGATGTTAATGCATACTATTAATGTAAAGTAAATAACTCTTGATCATTCTGAGAATCGGTTTATTTATCGTCTGCCTCTGTCGATAACAGAAACACGTGCGACTGGAGCGTATGACGTCAGACGCACGCGTGTTACGAAAAAAGAGTTATGAAAGTTCTTTCCAGTCACGCTGATAATTTCTTTCATCTCTCTTATTTCCCCGCAGCTGCTGTAGAGATCCACACCGAAGGCTTTGCGTAAGCTAGCAGTTATATTCAGAGGTGAGGAGATTTATATCTTGTGTTTATGCTTATAGGAGAAGAATGGGCATTATTCGTTGCGTAATCTCACATTTAAGCGTTTTCTACGCGTTAGATGCAGATGAATTTAGTTAAAGTGATGCTTTTGGTTATTTAATTAACACAAGTATTAAAACATAGTTATAAAAGGGGAAACAGACATGCATTGTCAATATTTTGCTAGCCGTTTTATGATCAGGAAATGTTCTTGTTATTCAGTTAGTCTCAATTTCCTTTCTGTTCCTGCTGTTTATCAACTTAGTGTTGTTACATGGATATATGCATCGATGTATATAATTTATTTATTTATTTTGTTTGTTTGGGATTCTTTTCGTATAATTTTTTTTCTTCCATGCATTACGTCATGGGAAAATAAATATAATCATAAACATTAAAAATATTCACATTGGTGTTTATGTGCATCGTTTGTAAATTTAAGATATAAATTATTGCCTTTAATTCTGCTGTCATTACCATCATGACAGAAACGTTTGTGATGTTTGCCTGATAAATCAAATGATCATTTTATATTTAAAAGCATGTACTTTTCAAATGAAGAAATTAGTAATTATTGATTATTTGCTCTTCTGAAGAGAACTGCACATATATAAAAAATACTTAATCACTTTTGCAAATGTTTTTTTCTTATGTCTCCCATTTTTTTTCCATTATATGGGTAACTAATATAACCGGGATGTGTTTATACAATATTCAGACAAAACACTTTAGTTGTCCAACTCAAATATCAGCTTATTTTTTGAACTCTAGTTGCAGCTCAAACAAGTCTTTATCAGACAGACACACATGCAGAACTTCAGTTCCTTCCGCAAACTTCTCAAACCTGTTTCTCAGAAGAGTGCTGCTCTTTCATGATAGTCTCTTTGTATCGACTTGTTTTAACATCGTCTGTATGGGCAAGGACAGTGTTACGCATGTAACTGATGCTGCTTTTCTGCTCGTGCATGCTGTGTTCCTGCAGGAATGATGTTGGGATCAGTGGTTGTTGGTATAGGCATCGCAGGATCTGTGAGGATTAGAGACTTGCTCGCTCCTCTGCCGTCCAGCGCTGCTGAGAAGTTCAGCATCAAAGGCTTTGTGTCCAGGTCAGTGCATCTTCCAAACATTCATACAGACACTTGATTTATTAGACAAATTAAGCCTGATTGGCTTAAAGCACATATCTTACATGTTGGTTTCTTTTGACCTCACAGAAAATAAGATGCATGTAATTTATGATGATAATGATGCTAAAAATTCAGCTTTGAAATCACAGGAATAAATTACGTTTTAAAATATATTCAAATAGAAAACAGTTATTTTAAAAAGGAAAAATATTTCAAAATTTTCCTGTTTTTGCTATACTTCGGATCAAATAAATGCAGGCTTGGTGAGCAGAAGAGACGTCTTTAAAAACAAAAAAAATCAAAACATAACCTTACTAAAACAAAACACTGGTAGTGTATGCACTTACATCTATCTGAAGTTCTGTTTTGTGTTTGTTTAGGAGGACTCTTGAAGATCAGCAGGGTGTGAAGCAGATCTCTATGACGGAGGTGTTGAGCAGAGACGACATCCATGCGGCCTTTATATGCACCGAAAACACTAACCATGAAGAGCACATCAGGTGACACACAGACTTCCTCCTCACACATGACCGAAATGATCACGTTTGAGTGTCTTCCCTTTAAAACGATCATCTCTCCCCTGATCTGCTCGATCTCAGGCAGTTTCTGGAGGCGGGGAAGCATGTGTGTGTTGAGTATCCCATGACCCTCAGCTACACGTCTGCTGTGGATCTGTGGAATCTGGCTCAGCAGAAGGGTGAGTTTCTGTCTTTCTGAGTAAATATATGAAATGGTAGAAGTGTGATATTATAAAGCATCCAGGGGGGTTGAATGTTTAACTCCTGTATGGTATCTTCAGGCCTGGTGCTACATGAAGAACATATCGAACTCTTCACTCCTGATTTCAAACAGCTGAAAAAAGACATAGCTGGCAAAACGCTGGAGGAGGGAACGCTGCACTTCACAGGTAGTGAGTGAATAATAATATGCAGTTCATCTTTGTTAAAGGCTTCAACTAGAATTTCAATGCAATTTTTTTTTCTTCTAGGTGGACCCTTGAAGCCGAATTTTGGGTTCCCATCTTTCAGCGGGATTGCCAGACTGACCTGGTTGGTTGATCTTTTCGGGGAGCTGACGGTTACTGCAGCATCTCTGATAGAAGAAAAAGAAAAAAAAAAACAAGAAGACGACACACTTACTGACTCAACAGCAGAAGTGAGACAGCTGTTTTTACATTGCAAAAAAGAAAAAGAATTAAATGTATTATTTGTTTTTAAATGTGTACATCATTAAAAATTTGCTTTAAATGTATAAAAAAAATTATTTAATTTAAATGTAATTTAATGGATAGCTGACAAATATGAGATTTGAGGTTAAAATATAAATGATTGTATGTAGAAAATGTATATTTTTAGTAAAATTGGTCACTATTTCGTCAAGTTTCCAAATAATATATAAGAAAATAAATAAATAATAAGAAATAAATAATTTTTTTTGCAGTTAAATAGTCATGCAGAGTGAGACATGAATTTTAAAACATACTTTACACACACATTTTATGAAGAAAAATGGTTGCTTATTGCCATAAATCTATGGGATTTTTTTCACCTGTTATTATTCATTCATTCTTTCATTTAAATGTATTATATTTTTTTAATGAATAGCTGAAAATAACAATGCCATAAACACCAAGATTTTAAGTTTGTGGAATTTTTCATCTTTCATTCATTCACTCATTCATTCATTTCAATTGTTTTTGTTTTTATTTAAATGTAATTTATTTAAATTTTTTAAATAGATTTTTATTACTATACAATAACATTGCCATGAACAACAAGATTTTAAGATAAAATGTAAGTGAACATTTGCAGAAAATTTATATTCTTATAAGTGTAACTGGCCAACATTTTATTTTTAAGTTTTCACTTATATATAAATGATTGTTTTTTTTTCTTTGGTTTTTTTTTCACAAATTTCATCATCTGTCACACAAGTTAATCAGATTTCTCTCCTGACGCAGACCTTTAACTTGGATTGAAGAGCGGGGTCCAGGACTGGGCAGAGCCAAACACATACACCTTCGCTTTCAGGACACCAACATCACGGAGCTTCCTGCAGGTCAGCGGGAGCCGGTGGGGCTGTTCATGCAGGATCTGGTGCTGTTCGGCCGGAAGCTGCAGGGTGAAGTGTCTGCTGCGGAGCTCCAGGAGGAGAGGAGCAGGATCTTACACTGTCTGCAGCTGGCAGACCGCATCCAGCAGCTCAGTGAACACACTCAGGCCTGAACCTGAACCTCTCCACACTGCAGATTCACACAATAACCCATACACAATTGTGGGATATAGACTGTGGTGTAGTGGAAGATAATATAATTGAATATATACATTTATTTTCATTTGAGGTTTTTTTTGTTTTTGTTTTTTTAACAGTGAAAATCTGTTTGCTGATCAGTTGCTTTTTGTTGTAGCTTGTTTAACACAAAGGGAAAAAATAAAAATTGTGACTTTATTTCACAATACTGCGTTTATATCTCGCAATTCTGAGTCAGATGAAAGTCTGAATTGTGAGATAAAAACATTTTGGGTTTTTATCCCATGGTGGAAACCAGCTTTTATAGCTTTTCAGCTCTAAAAAGGACAAAAAAAAAACTCATAAAAGTATGACTTGAAGTTTGTTCTCTTCTTCTCAAAAACACTAAATTATAATCTCTGTCCTATTTAGACCTTGACAGATATTCTTTCTTCAGACTTAAATGCAGTGATTAAAAAGGCAATGTAGTAGTTTCAGTGTAAAATCAGAAGATTAACGTTTTAAAATTTGATTTGGAAATTGAACTGATAGTTCTGTTTAACTAGTGGGCCGCATCAGGATATGCAGTAACAGCATGTGTAACTCATAACTTATTAACATAACATTTTATTATTTAGCATAAAGGGATGATTCTTGCTGACTTCTTGTTGTTGTATTTTTTTTTTTTTTAAGTTTTGTAAATCAGTTGGTATTTAGTATGTGACTGATACAACGAGTCTTGTTTTAGTACATTTCAGAAACTGGTGTTCATACAGGCTGGAGCGTTGCAAAACATTGTGCACTTTTGTTTGGTTTGATATTATATCATTCTTATATTTAAGTTGAATATTAAATATTAAATTTAATATTGAATATTAAACTTTAATATGAGTGTGAAAACTGTGTATTAAGTGTGAAAACTGGATGAGATCTGTAAGCATTCATACATCTTTTGAGCAAAATCAAAGCTTCTCTTATCATTCATGCTGTGGTAGAAGTGGTTTTTTTTATCTGATAATTTTTTTTTTCATATCGGTGTTCTCTCTGGGAAAGCACTGAATGGAGCATAAATGCACATATCATTGACAGAGAAACATACAGAGAGAGAGAGAAATGTTTTGTCTTCATGTTTACATGTTTGTGTTTTCAGTTAAAAAAATAAATTGTGCCTGCTTTCTGGAATTTGTTTTGTGCAGTGGAGTCCACACATCAACACAAGCTCATTTCAGAAGTCTGATACCCTGAGTGCACTCTTTTCTCTTTTTTTTTGGCATTATGATATTTTAAGCATGGTCCCAAATCATCACAATAAAAATTTAATAAAAGTAATCCGTTCCATAAACAACTTAATTTCAAAAATGGCACTACTACCATAGTATGTTTTGTATTTTGAAATTATTGAAAGAATTATAACTGTTTTCACATTACAGATATTTTAGGTTTATGCTTAATTCTCTAAAAAAAAAAAAAAAAAAAATTAGAAACAACAAAAAAAAAAGCATTTTTCTAAAATCAAAATATTTTTTTTCCAGTAACACTACAGTACAGTTAACTATAGTATTAAGTATCATGACCAAACTGAACAATTTTTACAACGTTGATCAATCAGTTTCTACTTAATGGTAATTTCTACATGTACATTTCAGGTTGTATAATTTAACATTAATGTATTATGAACAATATTTATAATTTTATTTAATAATAAAAATGACTTAATACATGCTAATAAATAATAATAAATGCTAATAAATACTGTTAATAATTGTTTCTAATAATGACAATATACTAATGATTAAAAGTTCTTGATCACTGTTAGTTCATAACAGCTACTGCAATAAACTAATACGGACACATAGTATTTTTACCATTTATTCTTTCATGCCTCAGATTGATAAAATCCCACATCTGTAAAACTTCTAACTCACGTTCAGACATCAGGAGTGAAAGCACAGTTTCAACTTTTATTCACAAAAAATGCCAGTCCTAATGTTAGTTATTTGAGAAGGGCAGGGCCATATTTCTCAGAAGTTGTGGTAAGATGATGCCAGCACTGTCATGTGCACTGATCCACAGAAATCAACGAACAAACAGATGACAAACATACATTTGGGACGTGTCTCACACATACGCAGTAAATTGCATCTACGAATTAAAATCATCCTTGCTGACTTCTTGTTCCATGTTGGACAGTTTTGATTTGTGATACAAAAATGGCTTCAAGTAAATTATAATAACATTAAATCTAGAAAAAAAAGGTACATTGTTTAATTGGGAAAAAGCAAAACGGGGAGCTACAAAGAGTAAGTGATTCAGATCTTGATCTGGATGAAAGTCTCTGGAATGTTTGAGAACGGAAGTACTCGTGTGCATCATCATCATCATCATCATGACTCATGTTAAGATGGACAAGACATGGGGCTAAACACAACAGTAATAAATATCCAAAAAAATATAATCAATGCAATAAAAGCAGACAATATTGAAGTCATTTAACCTTCAGCTGTCGGTCAGATTTTTCTGCTGGCTCTGTCATTTAAGCCAATGCAAAGAGAAAAAACATTCCTCCTGCGTGACCATCAGACCTGAGAACAGCAGGGCATTCTGGGATGCTTCTTCTGGAAGTCAGAGTGATGTGGGTTGAAGGTGACTGGGGTCTGTACAGTGGTCAGAGGGGCTCATGTGGATTTCTGTCGGTAATGAAGGGTCAGGTCTCCACCGCTCTTCCAGATAAAATGCTTTACAGTCCTGAGGTCCATGTTTGCATCCAAAACCTACAAACAACAGAGAACACTAACAATAGAGCACAAACAAGCAATTTTGTTTTGTTTACTAATTAGGAGCACAATGCAAATTATATGATCCTGCCTCAAACATTCAGTGCAGCTGAGCAGTAATAAAATATAAGTGTATAAATAATGTTAATGTAGCAGGAAGTCAGCAAAAATGTACAGCAGTGAAGGATTTACTTAAGTTTAAGTATCTTTTCACACTGTTTACCTAAGGTTTAAGCAACTTTAACCCTGGGTTAATCAATGTTTGACACTTGTAATCTTATTATTAAGGGTTACTGGTGTCACAAAAGCTGTGTGAATGTTAACAGCCAGTTGCTTAACAACCAACAACCAATCAAAACTAAATAACGGTCACCTCATTTAAATTGGTTTCAGCATCTGAGGAAAACAAGATGTTGTACAGCAAACAATAAGTGCATCTGAGAGATGAGTCTCTAGTCATTTTCATTTGTCTGGAAGCAGTTTGATAGAAGATCTAACCTGATCTAAACACATGAGCTCAATCTTCTCTTCGGCTATCACTGCCACGTCTTCCTCCTTCTCCTGCTCTCCCAGTTTGTCATTGGCTGAGGAGCTGGTGGTCATCTACTCGTAGACGTGCTCCATCACTTTGCGCACCTGTAGCATGTCGCTAGCAGACAGACGGTCCCTGAAAACAACAGAATCACCAAAATATTGGTATATATACAGTAAGTATTGGTTTTACACTTCAAATTGCATTTGTGTCATAAAATTGGTTTTACACTTCAAATTGCATTTGTGTCATAAAATGTGAATTTCTAAGCATAGCCCTTATTAATGATTGCTTTTCCATTTTGTTACATATACAAAAACGGCATACTTTTTGAGTGTTTTGGCCCCGGACGATGAATGAGCTTGGATGTAGAATGGGATCTTGTTGAATTTTGGCATGTTTTTCTGTAGCAGAAAAGAAAACAGTCAATATACAATCACAAACACATAATTATGAACGCATAATGGGATGATTGGGGGCTTTGAAACACTCACATCTACAGTGATATCGATAACCCACTGAGGTACAGTTTCATTCAGTAACATGGACTCCGTCTCTCCTCCAGAATCACGACACAATAACCTGGAAATGGAAAGAAATGTGGCTTATAATGAAGACAGGAAGGAAAGTCAAATGCGTGTCATGTCTTCATCAGTATTGGACACTCTCATTCTGACCTAAACAATGTTCTTCCTCCTGCTTCACCAAAGATGACAGGAGTGTGTGGAGGAACCTGGAAGTAGCCGTTGCCCTTCTGAATTCGACTCTCCTGTTCACCGTTCACTGAAGAGAAATCCACACAGAAAATGATCAAGAAACCAACCGCATATTTCCATGAATTCCATTAGCTCAGAAACCAAGCTGTGCTTAAATAAACATTCCACGCATTCTTTGATGATAGGGAAATGTCAGTATACACTGCAAAGAACTAAGAGAAATGTATTAATAGAAAACAGTGCTTACTAAAAATCTTATTTCAAATATTTATAGTAGAATTATTAGAATAAAGGATGAGAAGTAGACAGCTAACTATACTTTAAACAAAGCCATTATGCTTTAAAAAAAGAAAAAGCTCTGAAACCACTAAATAAACCAATAAATAATTGCATGCATTCATATGTATTAGGCAATCCCAGAATGCATTGCAAACAATTCTAAGATTAATTATAATAGCAAGATAGAGTCAAAGAAAAATTGATTCAATAATTAAAAGAATTAACAGAAAATAATTCCTGAATAATAATTATTATTATTATGGCCTTTATTAAAATATTCCTTTGCAAAAAAAAAAAAAAAAAAAGTCTACCATGGTTAAGTTCGCTTTCCTCCTCTTCCATTGGGTTGATATGAGTTCTGGGCCAAAACTCTAACAGCGCCTGCAGGAGCAGCCCACCCAGATTCACTGAAACACACAAATCAACACAAAGAACACTTGTTACATAATTCTCACTGTTGAGCTAATATTGTAATGTCAGGATATGAATGACAAACAAACAAACATACACACACTGTATCATCATCTTGTTTTCTAAATGTCCTCACATCACAAATGTAAAAGTAAAAAAAAGCTAAATCGAATGCATTTCTAGCTTCATTTAAAGGTGAAGTGTGTAATTTCAGCACCTCTAGTGGCACCAAACAGATTTGCAAAAAAACAACAACATACAATTCTTCAAATAAGTTACCCAAAAAGACTATAACCAGCAAACATATAGTCTAGCCCCTATTTTTGTTTTGCTTCAAGAATGTCATTTTTGCAGCATATATATCCGATATTCAGCTAACTTAAACCACCATGCACTTAGAAGAGGGCATTACACTTTGGATCTGATCCGTCTGGGCTTGTAAATCCAGCATCTTTAGCTGCCACCCACGCCGCAAAACAATCACTTTCATCCAGCGTGATGGTCAGCATCTGAAAAACAGCAAGAACAGACTTATTATCTTTCATCTTCACCATCATTAATTGAAAAACAAGATGCTAATACTCACCCCTGTTTTGAGATCTACAGAAAACCAGTTCGGCACATAGACCATCTTGAACCTCTTTTTAATTTCTTCATCAAAGTCCACTTTACCCAGGTCTTCCCCCTTACATGCCTACAAAACACAGAGCAAGCATGTAATATAACATTTGGCCTAAAGATGCCACAAAAGCTTCTCATGATCTGCTCTTACCTTGAGGACATCCCAGAATGCCACACTGTTATTGGAGTCTTTAGTGAGTATGTGCCTCTTGTCATTGAGAATATGACTTTGAACAATGCTGGCGCCTCCTGAAATTGAATTCAAACACTCAATTAAAGATTAAATCAATTACAGAGAACAGTCTAGCACATTCTGATCAAGTAAGCAATCAGTCATTTAACAGAGGTTTCTATCCAAAGCAACAAGTTCCTTGTGCAATTTGCTCATGGCCCACACAGGGATCAAACCTGCAACCTCATGGTTACCATCACTGAGTTTTAACCAATAAGCAACACCGATCTGCCCCTCAGGTGCCTGCTCTAGAAACACAGATGGTCGTTTACCTTTGATGACCTGCTCTGGCTGTGTACACAGCGGAGTTAAAGGGGCGCTGCAGTCGTTGTCGTAGTCTCCAGAAGCTCTGAAGTTATGCATGCCCTTTAGAGACTAACAATGGCAAACAAACAAATACAGACAGATATACAAGTTAAAAGTAGAATTAACTTTTTTCTGTTTGAATATAGTTTAAAATTGATTTTACTCCTTTGATGCAGTTGAATTTTTAGCATCATTACTCCTGTCTTCAGCATCACGATTCTCCACAAATCATTTTAATATACTGATTTGCTGCTCAAAAAACCATTCGTATTATTTCAATGTTGAAAACAGTGCTGCTTCATATTTTTGTGGAAACTGTAATTCATTTTCAATGCTTCATTCATTTCTTTCCTGACATTTTTGATCAATTTAATGCATCCTTGTTGAATAAAAGTATAAATTTTTTTCAAAATAAAGACTTTTGAACAAATAGTGTTCTGCTAATGACAGAAATAAAACACACTCAACACAAAAAATCCACATAAAAAATCCACTATGAATTGCTCACAATATATGCAAGAACCTCTTTGTTTGCATACAGCCAGAAGTACAACACACTCAACACAATATATCCTCATTTGTAAGTCACTTTGGATAAAAGCGACTGCTAAATGACTAAATGTAAATGTAAATATTTAAAGAAGGAAGGGAACTTTTATGGTACTTTTTTAGTCCTTTTTGGAGCTTGACAGTCATTGTCCTCACTCAATATCAAAGTAAAAGAGCAGCCTGGACATATCAAAGGTACCTCCCTTTTGTGCTCAATGGCAAAAAATAGACGATTTGATGAGTACATAATGATTGAATGTTTTGCCTGAACTACCATTTTAAGAATAGAAATCTCTGAAATGTAACTCACCCATTTGTTAACAACTGATTTAGTTGTGGAGACCCAAACTGCTTGAGGAGGATCAGCTGATTTATCCAACTCCATCTGCACAGAGAAAACATCAGATACACTGTGAGAGCACTTTTCTTAAAGTATTGAACAATTACATTTGATGATGACTTCATTACTATTTTCAAACACCAAGCAGCTCAAGCTCACCGTCAGGATGGGAGCTTTCTCTTCACATATGAGCACACGTAAGTCAGGGTTACGCAGATCCGTGCAGTAGATTTTTCGGTCACGTCCGCCAGTGTAGATGTGCGTAAAGGCCTCGTTCACCTGCAGTGCCCACACACCCTCATCATGGACCCGGTATGTGGCAATGCATCTCTGCTGACCGAGAGACCACAAGCGTATCGTACCATCCGAGCTGCCGGAGAGACACTAGACAGAAAAACAAAGCAGGTTTAACGTGTACCTGATGGAAAACCTTATCAAACTCTATGCATGTGTGACTATGGCTGTGTTTAGACAGGCAGAAAAATATCTGTTTTTGTCATATCTGATGCAGTTCTGTTCTTTTTTTCTAGTCTGAAAAGCAAAAAAGATATAAAAGCTAATGTTTACAAACCTAATCCAAATCACATTCATATTAAAATGTGATATTTTGGAATGTGATGCACATGTGATGCTCATAAAAAAATGTGCAATTATTTCTGAAGCTGTTAAAGTCCTACCTGAGTGCCGTCTCTGTTCAACAATAATGATTTGACGTTGTCAGTGTGGCCTTTCAGCTTCATTAGTTTAGCACATGTTCGAGGATCCCAGACCCTCAAGACCTGACAAAAAAAAGATACAAAACATTTCCTACAAAAAATAACCAAAAACCACAAACCTTTAAACTTAAACCTAAATTACAAATTAAAATCCTACAAACACGAAACAACAAAAACATAAAATGTGAAAAGAAAAAACTAAGACTAACCTTCTCAGTAGATCCGGAGATGATCACAGTTCCTGTCTGATTCATGGCCAGACTGTAGATAGAGTCCTTGTTTCCACTCAGTGAGGAAGCTATCACAGAAATGATGGATGCAATCAGGGTTATTAGACTTAACTAAAACTATAACATTTATTAAATACTGAAATAACTAAAACTGCAGTAAATTAAAAATGAGTAAAAACTGTATAGACATAAAAAACATTAACTAATAAAAATCTCAAAAAGACACGACAAAATAACTAAAACTTTAACTACAACTAAAAAGAAAAATTGCAACTTAACACTGGATGCAGTGCTGCATTCACTTGAAAAGAAATTTGTTTTCATAATCATCTGCTTAATTACATGCTTCAACTCGATGACTCAGAAAAAAATGATGTCTAACAGAATGATTAAGAGAGTTTACTCACTGGTGACTGTATTATTGGAGGCGGTCAGAGCTGTCAGTGTGTTCACATCCCACAGGAAGATCTGCCTGTCCAGCCCAGCTGATGCCACCAGCTCCTTGTCCTTTGCATATGCTAAAGCTTTGACATAGTCCTAAAGAGTAAATCACAATCACTTCAAGTCTCATAATCATATTGCAAACAAATTGGCAAGAACTTTCTCTAAATTTCAAGCTTTAATCTGACTGCCATCAGAATAACCCCTATGCATGAAAAAAAAAAATAACTAAGAGAAATATAAGAAATGTACCTTATGTGTCCTTAACGTAGACATGCAGAACCCTTTGTGTGCATTCCAGACTTTGACGGTGGTGTCCGAGGAGGCCGATATCACTACAACACACAACAATCCACTCAAACTGGCTAAAGCTCAGAACAGATTTGATGAGATTTGAGCAAGAAGTTTCTGTAAAAGACGTACATGTTTTTCCATTACAGCAGAGGATGATGTCATTCACCCAGTCCGTGTGATGCTCCATTGAAGCGATGTAAGGATCCTGCTGCAATAGAAAACAGCTCTTAGTTGGACATATCGGAAACATTTGACCACAGGGAGACAGAATTAACATAAACTGTTACTTTGAGGGAGATACAAAGTTAAAGGGGTATCTCACCCAAATATTAAAATTATGTCATTAATGACTCACCCTCATGCCGTTCCAAACCCGTAAGACCTCCGTTCATCTTCGGAACACAGTTTAAGATATTTTAGATTTAGTCCGAGCGCTTTCTGTCCCCCCATTAAAAATGTATGTACGGTATACTGTCCATGTCCAGAAAGGTAATAAAAACATCATCAAAGTAGTCCATGTGACATCAGAGGGTCCGTTAGAATTTATTGAAGCATCGAAAATACATTTTGCTCCAAAAATAACCAAAATTACGCCTTTATTCATCATTGTCTTCTCTCCCGGGTCTGTTGTGAGTGCGACTGCTGTGACTGTTGACGTACGACGATGCTGACGTGTTTTCTGGTGCGCCCAATAACAAAGATAACACGTCAGCAGCGTCGTACGTCAGCGCTCACAACAGACCCGGAAGAGAAGAAAAAGTGAAATAAAGTCATAATTTTTGTTATTTTTGGAGCAAAATGTATTTTCGATGCTTCAATAAATTCTAACGGACCCTCTGATGTCACATGGACTACTTTGATGATGTTTTTATTACCTTTCTGGACGTGGACAGTATACCGTACATACATTTTTAATGGAGGGACTGAAAGCTCTCAGACTAAATCTAAAATATCTTAAACTGTGTTCCGAAGAGGAACGGAGGTCATACAAGTTTGGAAAGACATGAGGGTGAGTCATTAATGACATAATTTTGATATTTGGGTGAGATAACCCCTTTAACACTGTTCCTCAAAGTAGAAAGTGTGGTCGCACAGTAACAAAACAAGGAATTACGTGCATTAATATTCATAAATCATGCAAAATGCAGGTTGTACTTTGTGTTGATTGACACTCCATATCCTGATGATGGAATCTCGGCCGGCGGTGAAGAGTCTGTTGAGAGCAGGATCCAGCTGAAGAGCGTTCACACCGTTACGATTATACTTCTCCACCTCATCTCTGA
Organism: Cyprinus carpio; assembly: GCF_018340385.1. Taxonomy (NCBI): domain Eukaryota; kingdom Metazoa; phylum Chordata; class Actinopteri; order Cypriniformes; family Cyprinidae; genus Cyprinus; species Cyprinus carpio. The sequence continues at coordinate 27,924,760 of NC_056598.1, read as the reverse complement.
TCACGTAGGAAACCTGTACACACATCATGATTAATAACTCCAGTTTATTAAACATCAAAGACTACCTATATTCTACCTATTTAATGTTAATTAATAAATAACTGACATAATATTAGATTAGATGCGTCTAATCTAGATGTTTTTAATCGAATGAATCTAATAAATGTGCAGACAATTGTACTAAAGCAACAAATTTAATTGCATGAATATATATACCTGTACAGTGGCCGAAAAAGTATTTGGACACATGTAAAAATGACTGAATGCGTTACATATCATCACTGTATTATGGTAACGCTTGTACTTCAAAGTACTAGCGTAAGGGTGAAAATGTTTCGTTTTGTAAATGTTATGTACGATATATTTGGCGACACATTCTTGAAACGTCACCGTACTGTAAATTCACTAATACATCGTTTTAAAGTTACGAAACATTTTCTGTAAATTATTACCTGGACTTTCCTCCGTCCAGCAGCGTTCTGCCTGTGATGGGTCGCCATCTTGCTTGTTGACAACCAGTGAATGCGTCACTTCCGGACGAGAGCCGGAATACGTTCCTGCGTTTGTTGAATCTGTCGAAATCTTCTGTCACAAGAGGTCACCGTTGACTACATTTGAGCGCTAGTAGAGTTACCGTAATAATGAAACTATAACATGGTAACTAGTAGCTGGTGCAGAAAGTGGATACTGGCTTTTACATTTAAAATAGCTCAATGGGATGTGCACACGATATAAGTTCAAATATATGATTACATATACATCCAAAATGTGTGTTGCTTTATCAAACTACAGTGAAATACTTAATAAACAACACTGGCAATAACTGGCATACATTCATTATATAATCACCATATGAATAAATCCTATTTAACCCTCCAATTCTATCATAAATAGCCTTTTCTGGTGTGCGTGTGTGTGTGTGTGTGTGTTTGTGTGTGTGTGTGTGTGTGTGGAGAGCAGCTAACAAACGAGGCCAGCACTTGCAGAATATAGAGCAACAGGTAGCCGACATTGCCACAACTTTTGATGAAGGGGTAAGCTATGTTTTGAACTTAAATTCTGTCATGCATTTAAAAATATCTCTTTGCAGTTGAAAGGTTGTAGCCTATATGTGTATTTTCCTTTAAACAAGTTATCTTGCTCTGTTTACATGTTGTCTCTCACTGTTAAAGCTAACATGCACATAAACGCATTCACATTATAGAGATTTTTAATTACTCTTAAAGTATTCACACATCTCTTACACATAGATATTATGTATGTATACGAGTAAAAAAAAGAAAGAAAATCAAGCAAGTTCATTCACTCTGCTTTAATCAGAATTTACATCATAAGACAATTTAATAAAAACCTGTAAACCTACAGTATGCCATCATCATAACCACGAGTACAAATCAAAAAAACATTTTAATATGTATATGCAAAAAGTGCCTTCAAACTATTAAAATGATTAACAATTAGGGAATCATGGTGTGTTTTCATCTCTGGTAAAACAAAACAATTAATTAAACATTTCCCACTAGCTTTAACAGTGACGTGTTTGTCTCTCTATTTTTTGATAGTACTGATCAACACATGTACAGTTAATGAAAAGCTTAGCAGCCTTCACAACAAAATATAACTGCATTCATATAAACATTGCCAGAAACAAATCTCCGATGCAAAACAATGTGCTGCATCAACCTGTTCAGAATCATTACTGTGTGAAACAAGATATCAATATATCACCTAAAAACAGGGAGCTGAAAGAGTGCTATTTGTTAACTTTTCCATTACATGTATTTATCCAAACTCTCCAGAGCTTCCATTTTTGTGAACCTTTTCCATTCATTTGGAATCTCACCATATCCCTGGAATGTCTTACTGTAGTACATTTCCAGATCTTTCTGGAATCTGCACACAAACCACTTCCAGTATGGCAGCTCAGAGTGGTCAGGGGTGATGCTCCACTTGGCATATTCACGACCTCCTTTTCTGTATTTTTTCCAGGGGACACTATAACCTGAGGAATCTGGGTAAAAGGAATGATCGCTTGCTACTGCTGTTGTACAGATTTCAATAGCCAAATTTGTTGTTCTTTTGTAATACCACCCATTCAGTCCAGTGTTGCGGTGGAAAGGAACACTGTGATCTCCAGGATGGCCTTCCACTGTGTTGGTGCAGATGGCTTTACAGAAAGGACACTGCACCCAGCAGCACTGACAGAAGTGCTCAATCAAAATCTCATCTGGTCTTTTCCTGCAGTTTTCCATGTGTATGTTAGTAATGCTTGTAAAACTGTCCTGCAGCGTTGTCATCCTCTTCTTCAGACTGTCACTTAAAACATTCTCAAGAAAATCCAAGTCTTTAATTTCACTAAAGTTACCACATGAATTCTCTGTCAGTTCATCTGTCAGGGCTATGGTGAAGCATCTGAACCACAGGTTGCCGTCTCCACTCCGGGTCTTGGCCTCCACTGTAGCTGCTTTCACAGCAATACTTATAATCTGCTCTTTTTGTTTTAGATTTCCTTTGAAAATATTTAGAATCATTTTCTTTTTTTTGCCGAAGTAGCTTTTCACTTCATTCTTTATGAATTGTTTAAAGTGTCTTCTTGGATTGTGAATGTATTCTATGTACTGCCAAAAATCCTCCTTTTCTGCAAGGGATCTCAGAATGTGTTTCTCCAGATTTGGTCTATTTTCACGTAATGCTTTTATATCAGACCTCATCTGTCCAGCTAAATCAATAGCAGTTTTGTTGTAAACAGCTTGAAGGATGGATGGTTCAAGTTTGCTGCAGATGAATTCACTCAGTATGGTTGTTGTTGCTGCTCCTCTGTAGTATTTCTTGAAGATGTTCCAATACTGGGCTTTCTGTTTCTGAAGATAAATTCTTGGGTCATTTGCGTCTCTGAATTTTTTGTGGAGTTCAGTAAATCTACATCCTGCAATGTCACACACATAAAGACTTAGATCTATGGTAAACTCCTTTTTCAATTTGTATTTTTGGCTTGCAGATTGATGTTTCTGTACTGGCTTTTTTACACAGTCTGTTATTTCCTGAACAAAACGGTCATTGTAACCTCGTGTTCCAACTATATGCTCATTACAATTGTATTCAATTCAAGGTTTTCTGATAATATCCGTGTCACATATTAGTGTGTCCACTAATAAGATGGCGGCGCGTCCACACGCAGCGGCTTCTCTCTGTCCCGACAGAACGGTGTTTTCGTGTTTTTTGTCTTGTGAGTCGCAGTGTTTTTGTACGTCGTCATCGCGTCTATCTGTCTTTAAGCGCGCATACAGTCGTGAGTTTCTGCTGGATGTCGGCAGAGCCGCATTTTTAGAGTTAAACTCCGCGCACGCGGAACTGCTGCGAGATCTCGAACTGCTCCGGAGGCCTACATCATCACCGACCCCCTCTACTGCATCTCGCCCACAGCGGAGGCGCCACAAGCGGCGTGAGAGGAAGCAGAAGAGGGGTAAAGCGCGGAGGTATCCGGGCTAGGCTAACGGCTAACCCACACAAGCCATCCATCCCCACCGTCGTACTGGCTAACGTACGCTCTTTGGACAATAAAACTGGACTACATCCGATTACTACGTTCAACTCAGAGGACTGTAAGAGACTGTTGTGTGTTTGTATTCACGGAAACATGGCTCAGCGACAGCGTTTTCCGGACTGCGCCATTCAGCTCGACCAGCTGACGTGCTATCGAGCAGACAGAGCTCGCGTCGCGGGAGGAAAAAAACCCGCGGCGGCGGGCTTTGTGTTTACATCAATGACGCGTGGTGCCGCGATGCTGTTGTGATCTGCAAACACTGCTCAGCCCTGGTGGAGTTTATGATTATTATTAGTGCCGGCCGTTCTATCTGCCGAGGGAATATACTGCCATACTGCTCGTTTCGGTTTACATTCCCCCGAACAACAGCAACAGCAACAGGAACGATGCACTAAATGAACTGTACCAGCACATCAGTGAGCAGCAGACAGCACACCCCGATGCTTTTCTCATCATAGCTGGGGATTTCAACCATGCTGACTGAAAGAGTGTATTTCCTAAAATACACCAACACATTAACTTTCCAACAAGAGGTAAAAACATTTTAGACTTTGTTTACACCACACAGAGAGGAGCTTACAAAGCCCTCCCCCTCCCCCACCTCGGTGCCTCAGACCACATCACTGTCATGCTAATGCCCGCACACAGACCGCTCGTTAAAGTCGCCCAAACCAGTTCAGAAACAGATTCAAGTGTGGCCAGAAGGATCGTCTGAGGCTCTTCAGGACTGCTTTGATACAACTGACTGGAATATGTTTAAGCAGGCTGCCACTTATAATAACTCCACTGACCTCCAGGAGTACTCGGAGACTGTCACTGCCTACATCACCAAGTGTATTGAGGATGTAACAGTCACAAAAAACCATTACTGTCCGGGCCAACCAGAAGCCGTGGATGACAGGGGAAGTCTACAGACTCCTGGAGACGCGGAACGCTGCCTTCAGAGCTGGAGACGAGGGGGGCCTGAGAACAGCCAGGGCCAACCTATCCCGCGGCATCAGAGAGGCTAAGAGACAGTACTCCAGGAGGATAGCCCATCAATTCAGCGACAGCAGAGACACTCGGAGCCTGTGGCAGGGGATACAGACCATTACGGACTACAAGCCCCCCCAGCGGACCTGTGACAGCAACATCTCTCTGCTGAACGAGCTGAACACCTTCTTCGCTCGCTTTGAGGCACAAAACAGCTCCACTGCACAGAAGACTCCACCTCCTCCCAGTGACCGGGTGATGATGCTGACCCCAGACAGCGTGAGGAGATCCTTCAGCAGGATCAATGCACGCAAAGCTCCGGGTCCTGACAACATTCCTGGGCGTGTACTGAGAGACTGTGCAGCAGAAACTCACTGATGTCTTCACAGCCATTTCAACATCTCACTTAGTCAAGCTGTTTTTTTCCCACATGCTTCAAAGCTACCACCATCATTCCAGTCCCGAAGAAGCCATCTCCATCATGCTTCAATGACTACCGTCCTGTTGCACTTACTCCCATCCTCATGAAGTGCTTCGAACGGCTAGTCATGCACCACATCAAGTCTGCCCTCCCCCCCTCCCTGGACCCATTCCAGTTTGCATATCGGTCCAACCGCTCGACCGATGATGCCATCTCAACTACCCTCCACTCAGCACTCACACATCTAGAGGAAAAAGACTCATACGTCAGAATGCTGTTCATAGAGACTTCAGTTCAGCATTCAACACAATCATCCCTCAACAGCTCATTCACAAACTGGTCGAGCTGGGGCTCAACACTTCGCTGTGCAACTGGCTGTTGGACTTTCTGACTGGAAGACCTCAGGCAGTACGTGTCGGCAGCAACACATCCAGCACCATCACACTGAACACTGGGGCCCCCCAAGGATGTGTGCTGAGCCCCCTCCTCTTCACTCTGCTGACACACGACTGCACACCGTCACACAACTCCAACCTCTTCATTAAGTTTGCGGATGACACGACTGTGGTGGGTCTCATTAGCAACAGAGATGAGACAAACTACAGGAGCGAGGTGAGCCGCCTGGCCGGGTGGTGCAGTGACAACAATCTCTCTCTGAACGTGGAGAAGACGAAGGAGATTGTTGTGGACTTCAGGAGAACGCACACTCAGCATGTTCCTCTGACCATCAACGGTGCGACTGTGGAGAGAGTGAGCAGCACCAAGTTCCTGGGTCTGCACATCACAGAGGACCTCTCCTGGACCGACAACAACCGCAGCACTGGCCAAGAAATCACAGCAGGGTCTCTTCTTCCTCCGCAAACTGAGAAGAGCCAGAGCCCCCCCCCCCATCATGTACACCTTCTACAGAGGCAACAATCGAGAGCATTCTGACCAGCTGCATCACTGTGTGGTATGGCGCCTGCAACGCGTCCTGCCGGAAGACTCTGCAACGCATAGTGAGAGCAGCTGAGAAGATCATTGGTGTCTCTCTCCCCTCCCTCCAGGACATTTATGGAAACCCGTCTCACTCGAAAAAGCCCTCTGCATTGCAGGTAGTGATCCCACTCACCCGTCACACAGCTTCTTCAGTCTGCTGCCATCAGGGAGGAGACTGCGGGAGTCTCCAGGCCAGGACCAGCCAGACTGAAGGACAGCTTCATCCATCAGGCTGTCAGGAAGCTGAACTCGCTCCCGAACTTACCCCCCCGTCCCTCTTCTGCCTCAGGCACCACTGAACTATGAACCCCCCCCCCCACCCCCCCCCCCCCCCCCCCCCCCCCCCCCCCACCCCTGAACTATGAAATCCCCCCCCCCCCACCCAAGGTCCCACATCCCCAGGTCCTTCCACCCCCCTCCCTCTAACATACGAATGTCATGCACCAGTCACTTTGTGCAGCAGTGGTCTGCTCACTACCTCATTCACCATGGATCTGACATCATTCTACCTCCTCATCAGTCAGTCTAATAAAATAAACTGCTCTGAGCCCTTTGTCACTTTGTCACTTTTTATCAGACTGAATAAGCTATTTTTTTATGCACTAAAAATCTTTTTATCTGCACTGTTTGTTCACTGGTTTGCACTCTATCTGCCATGTGCCTTGCGCTGCTTTTATTTTAACCTTATTTTTATTTATTTTTTCTATTATGTCTTTTTTACATTCCCTTATTGTATAGTTTTTTATCTTATATTTTATATTTGATCTAGATTTTTAAGCTCTACTGTTAGTGTTATCTGTATGCACCGGGGGTCTGAGAGTAACGCAATTTCGATTCTCTGTAAGTATTTAATTTAAATTTTGTAATAATTCACAACAAAGAACAAATTACTCCACATTACTTCGACATACTCCCAAAAGTTAAAGTCTTTCAGTGGAGGTGTGTCTTTGGTCATTTCAGTGACCCAATTACTCCACATTGTTTCAAACTCCTTGTTCAGCATATTTTCATTTGTTCCTGTGTTTTTCAAGCTTAAAACTAGTTCCTTGCTCCGACTGAAAAGCTTGTTTTCATTTTCTGTCCTTCTTTGATCTAGCTTCTCTCTGGCTTTTTTTTCTGTTCTATTGCTTCATCTAACTTTCTTTTTGTTCCCTTCACAAGGTCATCATGAAGATCTTTGATTCTGGTTTCAAATCTTCCTCGCCACTGACACAGAATGTCTTTGTCTTTGTCCACTTCAAAGTAGGACATCACTGATTTTTCTACCTGCTCTTTTGTCTTTCTCATTTCAGTCAATAAGTGATTTTCTTGAACCCTAATGTTTCCATTAGCAATTCTGTTTCTGTTTAGAATTTGTCTTCAATGCTGATCATGGCACTTCTGAAACTCCATGTACAGTCGCTGTACTTAGTTTCTAGTTCTCTGTATACCACAATTTCAGGTGTGTTTTTGAAGCTGAACACAAAGTTTTCATTCAGCAATGCATTCCACAGATCATTAATACGCTTTTTGAACAGCGTAATGCCGTGCGATTTGGAAGCTTTTGAGTGAATGGTGTCCTTCAGCTCCTGAATATTTCTACTGTAGTCGGGGTTCGGTGGTGCCATTGGTGGGCTGCGTTCCCAGGGCTGTGCAAAATACTTCACATCATTCTGAACGTCAAATGCAATGACATCACTGAAAAACAGTTTTTTTTTCTTTGGACTTTTGAGTGTTTTCGGTTGTTTGATGTCAATTATTATTATTATTATTATTATTATTATTATTATTATTATTATTATTATTATTATTTTTACAAAACTTATGTAAGAAATTGCGAGAACAATAAAATGAGTTGCTCTGTTTTTAACATTTTCAGTTGACATTATATTTCAGGCTTTATGGCTGGTGTAAATTTTATGAGCGAGTAGATGGCAATCTTTTCAATATTCTGAGGCACTCAATCTTATCCCGGTACAATGATGGGATAAATGACTTTCCTGCTTTTTGCAAAACACAGTAGAAGATATTTAGAAAAATGTTTTTTTGACAAAAAAATGTCAATAGAGCGCTGCAGTGATGACATACCTGTTTTGTAAGCAAAAGCCAGAACTTTGCATCACCCTGATTCATTCAACAAAAACCCAATAGGCTTTTTCCACTGGCTTTTGGATAATTGCAGAAAATAAGCTCAACAAAAGTACATAATTCTTCATGTTTAAGTCATCATGATAATCTTCACAAATTAACACAATTTATATGAATTTTGAAGCCTAAATACAATCGCTAGACATCAAATAATGCTAACACATTTTGTGTGTGGTTTGATGTTCTGCAGTCAAACACTATTTGCAGACATCAGCAAAGATTTTATTTAGGGTTACTGAAATTGGTCTCATGCATTAACATCACTAAAGAACCAAAGACAGTCTGTCCTGTAAAAGAAGTCAGGCTATACACAAACACTGGTGTATAAAGTACCTGAATGACATACTCAAGTAAAAGTACAGATATCTTACCAGAAAATTACTTTGGTAAAAGTTGAAGTCACTGCTTAGAATATTAATTGAGTAGAAGTCTTAAAGTATGTTATATTTATTGTACTTAAGTATGAAAAGTATTTTTTTAAATCTTAAACGTACTTAAGTATGTTTGGAAAAGAAGCAAATATATACATCTTGAGTAGCAAGACTGTGTTTTCAGTTTTCTTCCAATTTGTATTTTTGGGTAAGAATAAGAAGCCCTTCATCCAGTATTAGTGTCTTTCATTCCAACATGAGAAAACATTTCTGGAATCTGCATCTGAAATGCAGTTTCTACAGTTTAATGTATTTCAGCGGGGAAATGGATCCATTTAACATGCAGTTACAGATGCATAAATAGGCTTAATGTTTTGTTTTTAACATAAAACGTTGAATACTGATATTTGAAATAATTTAAAACGTAAAAAAAAACCGCCAATAGGTGACAGCAAATGAATGTTAATGAGTGAGTCATTGAGATTCAACCGATTCATTCAAACGGCTAAATCATTCAGAAACAAAGCATTTATGTTAATGAGTGAATCACTGAATCATTTATTAAACCGATTCGTTCAAAAAGCTGATTCGTTCAATAAGTAAACACCGTCCATTGCTCAGAGACTCAAAACAGTGCTGTGATCTTTTGTTTGGAACTGTTTTTGTTAGCAAAATTGAGCAAAAACTAGCAATATTATGTCTAAAATGTAAGTCACTTATTGCGTGCACTCTGTGTGTGATTTGGTGATATAGCCAACTTGATAACATCAGATTGCACATCATTACAACAACACTTACCATATTATCGCAGAAGATGTACTGTATATAGCACACCCCAGCCTCGACTTGAGTGGAAAATGAAATCATCCGCGGTTGTGCATGGCGCGCACTTGTTTGCACATGAGCAAAGACGTTTTTATGAGTATTTTTACCTACATTACACCACTGCACTAACAGTTAAATTACTTAGGTGTCACCACCACTAAGCTACTGGCAACTTTTTAAATGGTCATTTAAATTAGTAATACCCCACTTTGAATAAAAAAATAAAAAAAAAATTTAAAGGGGTCATATGATGCTGCTAAAAAGAACATTATTTTGTGTATTTGGTGTAATGAAATGTGTTTATGCGGTTTAAGGTTAAAAAAAACACATTATTTTCCACATACTGTACATTATTGTTTCTCCTCTATGCCCCGCCTTCTTAAATGAGTCAATTTTTACAAAACGTATCGCTTTGAAAAGCAAGGTGTGCTGTGATTGGCCAGCTATCCAGCGCGTTGTGATTGGCTGAATGCCTCAAGCGTGTGATGGAAATGTTACGCCTCTTAACATATTGTGATGCCTTGTCCTGCCGGATTGATGAGACAAAAACATAAAAACAATTATAAACGTGATATAAACATGATTTCTAGTCGTGTCTTCTTTTGGAAGTCAAAAACAGAGTAATTTCGCTTTCTCACTGAAACAGTGTCACACATGGTGGCCTTAAGCAGAGGCGGGCGGCTTGAGGCGGATTCTACAAAGGAGCATACCTTGTGCTTGCGGCAACCACATGTGACGACCCCGGGCTGGACTCGCTTCGTCCACAGTGCAAAGTTGATGTATTTCCTCAGCGACCAGCACGGATCAGCTCCAGGCATGACGAAGCAGATATCGTCCTCTTTTGGAAGGCTAATCAAAGTAGTTTCGCTTTCACAGTGAAACACACAGCGTCTATACGACATGGCAGAGGTGGCAACAACAATACTACAAAGAGAATAAAAGGTATGCCTTCTTTCTTTGCTTGAACATCTTCCCAGATACTGACATAGAGATGTGGGGGCGTGTTAGAACGGGCCATTTTCAGGGGGGCGTGGACGAGTCTCAACTTTTATAAAGAATATCTCTTTGGATTTGAGACTTTAGTCTTTGCAACTTTACTGATCTTCTTTATTCACCAAGAGCTTGTAACACTCCAAAGAGAAAGGAGAATTTTAAATCGCATCACATGACCCCTTTAAACATTTGTGTTTCTTGAAAAAGGTGGTTTCTTACAAGTGGCTAAATAGAAAGGCTGTCGGGACATTAAATGTCTTCATGTTAACCAGGTCAACTCATCTACTCACTAGTCCAAAAATAAAAACGCATTGTGTTTACAATTGTGCTCTTGCAAACTAGTCTAACCCAAAATTTCCAACTTGTGTATTTTATTGTCATATAATAAACTTTAAAATATATTGAGTTTTTTTTCAGGCATTTAACCAAATCCCATTAAAATCTACTGACTTCAAAACAATGGATTTGAAACAAGAAAGAAAATCATACAGGTTTAGAACAACATGAGGTGAGTAACTTATGACAGAACCTTCACTTTTGAGTTAAGCTGTTTGTGAGTCTTTAGCATTCATGAAGGTGTTTGGTGTCATCATACTGTACAGTAGGTAACGGTGGTCCATGTATCTCCTGTCATCTTCCGAATCAGAGTCTAAAACAAACCATCACAGAATGTCAAGTGAAACACAGTTAATATTCATTTATTATCTGACGTCTGCAGGAATATTATTTAAATCTTACCTCAACATCATCATAGTCTTTATCATCAGCCTGTTTAACATCTGAGAGATCAGAATATAAATTTACTTCACAGATTACAGGTTGTGTGGAAATATGTTTGTTTGCATTTGATTCTATCAAGATTTTAGACTCAAAAAGGTGAGATTTCTCTCATGTAAGACAGACTGACAGTCTATACGTTTAATATTAATATTCTGGATTCACTAGACTACTCTTAATATAAAAGTGTATGACAGACACTGTGAGAAAGTTTATTTTTAAGAGTCTGTGTAGTATTTATAAAGTCGAATGGAACCTACTGGTCCAACTTTATAAAACAGAGGGTATGAAATTTAAAATAATGTTTTGAGTATTTGTTGCAAACATCAGCAACCATTTAGTTCAGTTAGAACACAAGCAAAAATCTGAAAAGAAAAGATCTCTGTCACTGAAAAGATCACTCTGTGCATTTAAATTTAGAGAAATGCTGTGCACCTAAAGGAAAATGAATTATAAACCTAAATCTATAGAAAGTGAGACAAAACTAGACACAATGAGGTATCTTGGTTTAATATGCTACAGACCAATCAAATATTAGCCTGTACATTAATCATTTAGTACTAAACTTCTCAACTTTTTGTACTACATAATCAATTTCAAGTTTAAATAGGAGATAATTTCTTTCAGTAAATTTGAGATGGACAAACCTGTTTTATTCTTGCAGCAACAGTAAAGAATCAAACCAGCAAACACTATCACTCCCACAACAACACACACAATAAGGAGCACAAACATGAAAGTTGGGCCATAGTAGAGTGTGATTGGCCTTTCATTCTCTGAGTCTGAAAAGTAATAAGAAGAAATGTAAAAATCAGTCTATAGTAAGTTTACAGTCTGTTAACGACTATCATTATAAATCATCAGAAAATGTAGCTTGTAATGTGTAAACCAAGAACAGAGATTTGATTTGTGAGATAAAGACTAGTTATCAATGTTGAAACAGACATTTACCGTCACAGAGCTGTGTGATGTTTATTCTGGCTTGTTTCCAGCTGACAGGGTTGCTATGGTTACAGATTATGTATTTCGTGCTGCAATCCAGGATGAGAGTGTTGATCTGTGATGTCACTTCCTGTGGAGAGCATCTGTTGTTCTGATAGCTAGAGTTAATCATGAGCTCGTGAGCTCTGCATGTGAAGTTCACAGTACAGGAGTCACTGCTGAACCTGTTTGAGTTCACATTCAGGACAGGAGCCTGCACAGCATCTGAAACACGCATTTACCCCAAGATCACATTTACAGTTTACAGCTCAGTGTTTTATTATTATTATTTAATAAAAAACCTTTAAACATTTGTTTTGTTAAATAAAGACAACAGTAATGATGCTGTAAACTGTACATTAAAATCTAAACACAATGCAAAGTGTAATCATGATCCAAAATATTTCTTTAACCATGTATTTTTCTGTATTCTCTATGTAAAATGTTTTGAACAAAAATGGTCATAAGGACTCCAGCTGTTGTTTTGCTTTACAGTTTTTCTCAATCCATTTGACACTTTTCTCCAATGCAATGTACTTGTTCTCAAAAAAAATTCCACAGCCATCCAATCACAAAATTATCTTAACCAAACAGTTCAACTTTACTGCAAAATGAAGCACTGCAATGTTTTTCTAGTAAAGTATTAATTAAAAATAAATATTCAAAACATCAAATCTATAATCGTTTTCTCTATTGATTATAAAACACATTCAGCTGTAGAAGCACAAATATGCTAAGGAAAATACGTTTATTGCAATTCTTCAACAGAATATGCTTTTACCCATCAGAAAAAATGAATTGCCCCTTTAAACTTAAAATCTGTTTGTGCCAAATTTAGCAGCAAGAACTGCAAATAAACTTTTCTGAAAACTACAGATCAGTCTTTTACAGCACAGTGGTGGATATCTATCTATCTATCTATCTATCTATCTATCTATCTATCTATCTATCTATCTATCTGTCTGTCTAACAGACTATCAATAAAAACATAACTACAAACCTGATTCCAAAAAAGTTGGGACACTGTACAAATTGTGAATAAAAACAGAATGCAATGATGTGGAGGTTTCAAATTTCAATATTTTATTCAGAATACAACATAGATGACATATCAAATGTTTAAACTGACAAAAACTTATCATTTTAAGGGAAAAATAAGTTGATTTTAAATTTCATGGCATCAACACATCTCAAAAAAAGTTGGGACAAGGCCATGTTTACCACTGTGTGGCATCCCCTCTTCTTTTTATAACAGTCTGCAAATGTCTGGGGACTGAGGAGACAAGTTGCTCAAGTTTAGGAATAGGAATGTTGTCCCATTCCTGTCTAATACAGGCTTCTAGTTGCTCAACTGTCTGAACTGAGCGCTGATAACAACTTGGGTTGTCCTCGTCCTCTTTAGTCCCGGATGACATGGCGTCCCAGTTTTCCAAAAAGAATTTTCAAATTTTGATTCGTCTGACCACAGAACAGTTTTCCACTTTGCCACAGTCCATTCTTAATGAGCCTTGGCCCAGAGAAAACGCCTGCACTTCTGGATCATGTTTAGATATGGCTTCCTTTTTGACCCTATAGAGTTTTAGCCGGCAACGGCAAATGGCACGATGGATTGTGTTTCACCGACAATGTTTTCTGGAAGTATTCCTGAGCCCATGTTGTGATTTCCATTACAGTAGCATTCCTGTATGTGATGCAGTGCCGTCTAAGGGCCCGAAGATCACGGGCATCCAGTATGGTTTTCTGGCCTTGACCCTTACGCACAGAGATTGTTCCAGATTCTCTGAATCTTTGGATGATATTATGCACTGTAAATGATGATAACTTCAAGCTCTCTTGACTTCTTTCTCTGAGAAACTCCTTTCTGATATTGCTCCACTATTTTTCGCCGCAGCGTTGGGGGAATTGGTGATCCTCTGCCCATCTTGACTTCTGAGAGACACTGCCACTCTGAGAGGCTCTTTTTATACCCAATCATGTTGCCAATTGACCTAATAAGTTGCAAATTGGTCCCTTAAAAACTGTTCCTTATATGTACATTTAACTTTTCCGGACTCTTATTGCTACCTGTCCCAACTTTTTTGGAATGTGTAGCTGTCATGAAATCCAAAATGAGCCAATATTTGGCATGACATTTTTTAAATGTCTCACTTTCAACATTTGATATGTTATCTATATTATATTGTGAATAAAATATATGTTTATGAGATTTGTAAATCATTCCATTCCTTTTTTATTCACAATTTGTACAGTGTCCCAACTTTTTTGGAATCGGGTTTGTATCTATCTGTCTATCTATACACGTGTGTTTGTGCGCACACGTTTTTGTGACATCAGGACACAGATTTGTATAATGAAAAGGGTATGACACAGGTATTACAAGGAGATGGTGACTTTTCAGGACATTACCCCATGTCCCCACTTTTCAAAACGCATATAAATGACACAGAATAGAGTGTATTGAAAATCTGAAATAGCACAAAGTTTCCTGTGAGGGCTAGGGTTAGGTGTAGGGTTGGTGTAGGGCGATAGAATATACAGTTTGTACAGTATAAAAACGATTACGCCTATTGGATGTCCCCACTTTTCACAAAAAAAAAAAAGTGAGTGTGTGTGTGTGTTTGCTGTAGGGAAATTCTGATTTCATCTGAAATGAAAATGTCCACTTCCTCTCTGTCCACGTCTTCTAACATTTTCTTCTCTTGCTCTTTCCACTACACCAGTGCCGTACTCTCTACTCATCTATTCTTCCTTTCCTTCTCCTCTCCTGTTTTCTCACATCCTCCTCTCTGCTCATCTCTTTCTACCTGTTCCATTCTTCTTCTTCTCTTTCATAACACCCCTTTCTCTACCCACTCCACCACCTTGTAGACTAACACCACTTTCCTTACCCCCCCTCCGTTTTTATTTTTATTTATATTTTATTATTAATTATTTATTTATTTTTGAATATTCATTCTTGCTCTTTGTATACTTTCCCTTTTATTATTACTCTAAAGCAATTCTGATAAATGTGCAAGCGATTAGGAAAACTGCATTTCCTGTGTTGAGTGCATGATTAACTGAATAGTTATCAGTTTAGGGCCAATCAAAAATATACCATGTTCATTTTATAGAATGACAAATACCAGAGTTGTGTTTGTCGTGGTTGGGCAAATAGTACATAAATGTTTGTGATTTGTGTAAAACCTTTTTTTCAGATATTTTAAAGTATTGGTTGGTCGTATTAACTATTGTGAAAACATTTGAGAGTTTTTTTTGCACATTGTTTTGAGAAAATTATTTGCATAATTTGTCATTTGTATGAAATTAATGAAAGAGTACAATCTGTTCAGGACAATTACAAAGTGTCACAGTGTTAACTGTTTTGAGAACAGTGACCTGAGTTTGGAGAAATATGTGTAAAATTGATTGAGAAAAACAGTAATTGAAGTTACAGAAAAAAACTGATGAATTAAAAAGTGCAACAAGCTGGTTTAAAGAAAAAAGTGAAAAAATTAACAAATTGCTTTTATGCGTTTAAACACATTCAATCAGACAAAGAAATCAGACTCACCTATAACAGATACTCTGTATGTAACAATATCGTTCTCTGATTCTCCACTTGCTCTTGCTCTGTAGAGTCCACTGTCTGTCTTCTGCATGTTCTTCAGTGTCACAGAGAAGGTTTTATCATTAAAATCCACTCTGTCCTTGTAGTAAGGGTAAAGTTTTACTTTTTTAGATTCATTTGAATATCTAACTAAATTCTCTGATTTATCTTTTGTCCAGTATAAATCATCAAACTCTGGTAGTTGTTGTGTCTGTATATTCAGTTGAACAGAAGCTCCTGTCTGCACAAACACAGAGATCTCAGCACTGAACCCTGAGGAGAGAGACACACACAGTTCAGAACATTTTACACCCCCATCTCACCCCATGTTATCAACTCACATTCCTGTATTTGGTGAAATAAATCATAAGAATCATTGTTTCAGCAATTCGTTAAGGCTGCACTCACATTAAAATAAATGTCCTTAAAGACACAAGACAAAGGTAGATTTATTATCAGTGCGCATTTATCAAGTAGGAAAATCCTATAAATATCTCTGACTGAAACACTGTATTAGAACCATGGACAAATACATGGCATCATAAGAAGTCTAGTGTTCCAAACGTCACATAGTGGTTTATCATTTTTATAGATTTGTTAACTGTTTTAGAGTGAAGATCTTTACATTCATGTATCAAATTTCATCAAATGACTGATTACATTCTGGAGTTAAAGACATTTTAGGCAAATAGGCAACAAGCTACATTTCTTTGCCCACTGGCACCCATTCTGAAAAAAACGTTCAACATGTGTTTGCTGATTTTTGGCACTATATGACACTCCAGACTACATGAAGAATAAATAGCACATGTGAACTAATGTAAATATACATTATGTATATAAAATCTCTATGATTCATTGTTCATGCAGTATAACCAAAGTAACTCATTTGAATGATTTTATATGGATTTATAAAATCTCAATAGCTCTAGTACCACATTGTGCTTTAACCCCTAAATAGTGTTTCAAGAAACAGTAGCCAGAGAATCATTTTTGTCTTCCTTTCCTTAATGTAACAGAAATTATACATAAAATCTGTGTTAGAGACTATCAGCCTGCTTTACTTCCCTGTTCTAGCCTGTTTTCTTCTAGATGACGTTTGAAACTTTATTTTAAAGCTCTGATCGTATTGCTTCTGTACGAATAATAAAAGCATCTGGATAAAAGCATTAGCTAAATGAATAAATGTATATGTGCAGATACTCTGCTTGAGATGTTATGACAGACTGATAATGACTGTTTTTCAGAAACATTATAATTACAATGACAAGACTTAGTCTTAGCAATTACTATTGTTTAATACATGAGACAGACTATAGACAGTAGATTATCAAATGTGTAAATTTTGACCTGTGCAGCAATCACCATAAAGTTAATCATTAATAAGTAATTAAATTAATCATTTAATTGAGTTTATTACCGGTGATACTGATGAGGAGAAGGATGAAGGATGCAAGCAGACGATCTACTGCCATTGTAACAAACATCAGAATGACTGGTGTTGCTGTCCTGGAAAAGGAAGTTGAATATGTGCAAACTGATGCTCGGTTTTAACAGCTTCCGACCACAGACAGTGAATTCAAAATTTTTAACGATTCTCTCCTTGACAGTTGCTTATTTATTGCTTTTTAAAGCAACATAGTTTAGATCAAGTCTAATTTGAACCAGGTAAAAAAATAAATAAAAAAAAAGACTATAATAATGAAGGAATGTATGCCGAGTTGCTATATCCTTCATATTGATATTAATTATATTATTACATTATTTCTTGTTTGACTATTAATCAAGTTATGGCAAGAGTAAAATGTGTAACCTTACGTGGGCTTATGAGATATTAAAGAATCCTGCTTTATGCTGTACTTCTACTCTCTAAGATGATGACTTCATAGTGTGTGTGTAACAAACCATACTGATAAAATTCTAGCTAGGGCTAGGTGGCCTTGAAGTTCTGATATGTTTTCTGCTTATGTGTGTTAGTATCTGTCTGTACAGGGAGAAGCTCAGACAGTCCCAGGACAAACATTCAACTGCCAATGCCCAGCATATCAGATATACGTCTTTAGAGAGTTTATCTAGGTTTTGGAACCAAACAGAATTTTGTTGACTTATGCATTGACGCAATTAGTATCCTCTGTCAGGGTATAATTGTTGATGATTTTGAATTGTACGCAGTGCGGCCTACGAACTCCATAGTGAGTGTTGAAGCTGACTTCTGCTGATGAAACTACAAACCATGTTCTTCAGTAAATTTTTATTTAATTGTACGCATCTCTGACTTCTGGTCTTCATTCATCATATCTGGTCCTTGGGTTTTAACTATAAATTCCCCTACAATAACTAAATAGATTTAGCCAACTTCCCTACAAACACACACACACACACACAAAAACAAAAAAATAAATACACAATGGTGTGCAACGACTGTTGCCAAAGCAAAAAAAAAAAAAAACACGAGACAACACTGACCACCATTCTCAACACACTAAACCATTTTGTGTGTGCGGTTTAAAGTTTGAAGACTTTATTTAGAGCTACTGAAATTGGTCTCGTGCATTGGCATCACTACGAGGAACCAGAGACACTCTTCCTGAATCTACAGGGCTATTTTGGGCTTTGTGTGAAATCTTAAGAAAGAGGAACAGACAGATAAAACTACTTACATTGAAGATAGTGCAGCATTATTCTTCAGTTGATCACATGCAGAAAGAACTTTAAAAGAGACACGGTAGATGAGATAGTAGTGTTACATAAAACACAGAGACTCCGAAGCCTTTATCAGGTGCGCAGTGCTATTTACAATGAAGCTGCGTATTAAGACTTGTTCTGTTTTCAGAAAATCATTTGATGGACAACTCACTTTTTGTTCAGGTTTTTCTGTACATGTTGTACTTTTACTTTAAGTTGGCACAGTCTGGTTGGTTGAATTGTGAGACGTGTAGTGTACATTTAATAGTTTAATTAATAGGTTGTTATACTGATCAATAAACATTTTTCTTTTCTTTGGACTTTTGATTGTTTTCTGTTGTTTGATGTCAATTATTATTATTATTATTATTTTTACAAAACTTATGTAAGAAATTGCTAGAACAATAAAATGAGTTGCTCTGTTTTTAACATTTTCATTTGACATTATATTTCAGTCTTTGTGGCTGGTGTAAATTTTATGAGCGAGTAGATGGCAATCTTTTCAATATTCTGAGGCACTGAATCTTATCCCGGTACAATGATGGGATAAATGACTTTCCTGTTTTTGCAAAACACAGTAGAAGATATTTAGAAAAATGTTTTTGTGACAAAAAAATGTCAATAGAGCGCTGCAGTGATGACATACCTGTTTTGTAAGCAAAACCCAGAACTTTGCATCACCCTGATTCATTCAACAAAAACCCAATAGGCTTTTTCCACTGGCTTTTGGATAATTGCAGAAAATAAGCTCAACAAAAGTACATAATTCTTCATGTTTAAGTCATCATGATAATCTTCACAAATTAACACAATTTATATGAATTTTGAAGCCTAAATACAATCGCCAGACATCAAATAATGCTAACACATTTTGTGTGTGGTTTGATGTTCTGCAGTCAAACACTATTTGCAGACATCAGCAAAGATTTTATTTAGGGTTACTGAAATTGGTCTCATGCATTAACATCACTAAGGAACCAAAGACAGTCTGTCCTGTAAAAGAATTCAGGCTATACACTAACACAGTGGTGTTCAAGTACCTGAATGCCATACTCAAGTAAAAGTACAGATAAATGACTTTGGTAGAAGTTGAAGTCACCGCTTAGAATATTGAGTAGAAGTCTTAAAGTATGTTATATTTATTGTACTTAAGTATGAAAAGTATTTTTTTTAATCTTAAACGTACTTAAGTATTGAAATGGAAAATGGAAAAGAAGCAAAATGGAAAAGAAGCATATATATATATAAATGTTCCTACACAGCTTAAGCAGCAAGATTGTGTTCAGTTTTCTTCCATTTTGTATTTTTGGAGAATAAGAAGCCCTTCATCCGGTACTTAGTGTCTTTCATTCCAACATAAGAAAACATTTCTGGAATCTGCATCTGAAATAGCATTTAGCCTACAGTTTAATGTATTTCAGCGGAGACATGGATCCATTTAACATGCAGTTACAGATGCATAAATAGGCTTAATGCTTTGTTTTTAACATAAAACGTTGAATACTGATATTTTAAATAATTTAAAACGTAAAAAAATTTTTTTTGTCGAAATATGAAATTAAAACCGCCAGCAGGTGACAGCAAATGAATGTTAATGAGTGAGTCATTGAGATTCAACCGATTCATTCAAACGGCTAAATCATTCAGAAACAAAGCATTTGTGTTAATGAGTGAATCACTGAATCATTTATTAAACCGATTCGTTCAAAAAGCTGATTCGTTCAATAAGTAAACACCATCCATTGCTCAGAGACTCAAAACAGTGCTGTGATCTTTGTTTGGAACTATTTTTGTTAGCAAAATTGAGCAAAAACTAGCAATATTATGTCTAAAATGTAAGTCACTTATTGCTTATTGCGTGCACTCTGTGTGTGATTTGTTGATATAGCCTACTTGATAACATCAGATTGCACATCATTACAACAACACTTACCATATTATCGCAGAAGATGTACTGTATATCGCACACCCCAGCCTCGACTTGAGCGGAAAATGAAATCATCCGCGGTTGTGCATGGCGCGCACTTGTTTGCACATGAGCAAAGGCGTTTTTATGAGTATTTTTACCAGAGGTCGACCGATATATCGGTCGGCCGATATATCGGGACGATATTTGTCATTTTTTTTATATATCGGCATCGGCCGATATCCGTGTTTAGTAGCGCCGATTTAAATTCAGGCACGTCGGCGGGCAGCCCCGTGTTATTGGTGCGGTGGAAAGTGCTGCTGCCGCATGTGAAGGACCCCAAGCCAAAACTTTTGGAAGATTCAACAACAGTCCTGGGAGATAAAGGTAGTCAGAGAATTTCACTCTGTAAATGAGGTGGAGTAGGTGGCAGTTCTCACAAACACTGCAGCGTGATTGAGGGCTCCGTTACTCCGCCCCGCTCACAGACAGCACCGTGCTCGGAGAGACAGCTGTCCTGGAGCAGCACAGAACAGTGAATTACGTTTGTTCGGAAGCATGGTTTAATGCAGACAATAGCCAGGTTTCCATCCAACTCATTTGCATTTAGGGATGTCAATATTTGATCATTTCCATGATCGATCGTCGTTTAAATGAACAATCAATGAATAAGCTTAATGCTGCAAAATGCGTCTGCAGCGGTATTATTATGTGCAAAAGCCAGTCGGAAAAAAAACAAGCTTTCTCACCCGAATTTAAAGGGGTTTTAGTCTGAATAAAATGCTAGTAGCAGGACTGTAAAATGATTATGTGATTATGATCATTTGATAAAATGAAGGGAGCGCGCTGTACATTAGAGATCATTTTACTTTGTTGACTGTTTTCCGTCAAGGAGACCGCTGAATGCGCCTCTTTAAATAGTTTCGTGGTGCTCGTTGTTGTATTTTAAAACGCAATTGCAATGTTTTCAAATGAAACTATAGTATTAAAAATAAAATTATCCCAAACGTAACTGTGGCGCATGTGGCTGTGCTGCGCAGTCCGTGAACCGCTTTTTTCACATTAAACATTTTATGCGATTATTAATGACCAGTACTTTATTTGATCCTGTTCTGCAAAATGTTCGATTTTGAATTTTTGCATTCCGGTAGGCCTATTTGTTTTAAAAAAAATCCTGCATTTACAGTGCATTAGATCGTGACAGTGGGTGTGTGCGTGCAGACGAGGACGAGCGAGCGAGCGCGGGTTTGGCTAGATGTAACTTATTTGGAGGTTATTGCTCACGTCTCGTTCTGCACATATCCAAATTTTTCCATATTCGCAATGTATCTGAATGTTAAACTATAATATTTTTTATTTTTTTAATGTAAACTAGACGGAAAAGATCATCCTCTTCACATGAGCAAAAACGTCCTTGGCATAACAGCAGAGTGGACTGGTATACTACGGTCTATTTAAACTGACCAGTGTAACCTTTCATATGTCTCATTGACAGAACTTAATCTTAATAATGAAAAGACTGCGATGTAAGTTTGAAGTTAGAATGCACTTTAGATGTTCTGTGTCATTTATACCAAACACAAATGTTGCTGGTTGCTAGTGTGTTTGCAACACTACTATTATTTTATTTTTTTATATATATTATTTTTTATTTTTCAGTTTAATTGATTTTTATTTATAATTTTTTATTTGTTTTATTTAAATGTATATTTAAGTTTACATTTATGTTCCAACAAACTTGAAAAATTCTGCTTGATAAATGCTCTAAAACTTTTATGTAAATGATTGACTTTATATATTACCTGTTTTATATATATAATATATATATATATATATATATATATATATATATATATATATATATATGTATATATATGTTACCTGTTTTATATATTTAATACTTGGTCAGTTTATTGATTTGTTTGGTTAACTTTAGATATTTTTTTTTAATTTGTAATACTGTGCAGTGCACAAAATTAAGATTCGAGAGATGGTTCAAGTCAGTGCTCAATAAATGATGATAAGTTTAGAAATGTTGTGCATCCACTTATATTAGTAGTGTGACATTTTTAGCATGCAAATGAGGGGGAAAACTTCAAGATATCGGCCCTAAAAATCGGCAGCACATATCGGCCATCGGCTGACCCTGACCTCTAAACATCGGCATCGGCTATAGAAAAATCCATATCGGTCGATCTCTAATTGTTACCTACATTACACCACTGCACTAACAGTTAAATCTTAGGTGTCACCACCACTAAGCTACTGGCAACTTTTTAAATGGTCAATTAAAATAATAAAAACCCAACTTTAAATAAAAAAAAATAAAAAAATAAATTTAAAGGGGTCATATGATGCTGCTAAAAAGAACATTATTTTGTGTATTTGGTGTAATGAAATGTGTTTATGCGGTTTAAGGTTAAAAAACACATTATTTTCCACATATTGTACATTATTGTTTCTCCTCTATGCCCCGCCTTCTTAAATGAGTAAATTTTTACAAAGCTCATCGCTTTGAAAAGCGAGGTGTGCTCTGATTGGCCAGCTATCCAGCTCGTTGTGATTGGCCGAAATGCCTCAAGCGTGTGATGGAAATGTTACGCCTCTTAACATATTGTGATGCCTTGTCCTGCCGGAGTGACGAGACAAAAACATAAAACCAATTATTAACGTGATATAAACATGATTTGTAGTCGTGTCTTCTTTTGGAAGTCAAAAACAGAGTAATTTCGCTTTCTCAACAAAACAGTGTCACACATGGCGGCCTTGAGTGAGCAGAGGCGGGCGGCTTGAGGCGGATTCTACGCAGGAGCGTACCTTGTGCTTGCGGCAACCACATGTGACGACCCCAGGCTGGACTCGCTTCGTCCACGGTGCAAAGTTGATGTATTTCCTCAGCGACCAGCACGGATCAGCTCCAGGTATGACGAAGCAGATATCGTCCTCTTTTGGAAGGCCAAACAAAGTAGTTTCTCTTTCACAGTGAAACACACAGCGTCTATATGACATGGCGGCGGCAACAACAATACTACAACAAGAATAAAAGGTACAACTTCTTTCTTTGTGTGAACATCTGGGCAGCGTTATGCAAATCTTCCCTGATACTGACATAGAGATGTGGGGGCGTGTTAGAACGAGCCATTTCAGGGGGATGTAGACGAGTCTCAACTTTTATAAAGAATATCTCTTTGGAAATTCAGACTTTAGTCTTTGCAACTTTACAGATCTTCTTTATGCACCAAGAGCTTGTAACACTCCAAAGAGAAAGGAGAATTTGAAATCGCATCATATGACCCCTTTAAACATTTGTGTGTCTTGAAAAAGGTGGTTTCTTACAAGTGGCTAAATAGAGAGGCTGTCGGGACATTAAATGTCATCATGTTAACCAGGTCAACTCATCTACTCACTAGTCAACTTTTACAGTCGCATTGTGTTTACAATTGTGCTCTTGCAAACTAGACTAACCCAAAATTTCCAACTTGTGTATTTTATAGAGTGTAGAGACAAAAACAAAAAAAACTTAAAAATTTTTCCAGGCATTAAACCAAATCCCAATAAAATCTAATGACTACAAAACAATGGATTTGAAAGAAGAAAGAAAATCATACAGGTTTAGAACAACATGAGGTGAGTAACTTATGACAGAACCTTCACTTTTGAGTTAAGCTGTTTGTGAGTCTTTAGCATTCATGAAGGTGTTTGGTGTCGTCCTACTGTACAGTAGGTAACGGTGGTCCATGTATCTCCTGTCACCTTCTGAATCAGAGTCTAAAACAAACCATCACAGAATGTCAAGTGAAACACAGTTAATATTCATTTATTATCTGACGTCTGCAGGAATATCATTTAAATCTTACCTCAACATCATCATAGTCTTTATCATCAGCCTGTTTGACATCTGAGAGATCAGAATATAAGTTTACTTCACAGATTACAGGTTGTGTGGAAATATGTTTGTTTGCATTTGATTCTGTCAAGATTTTAGACTCAAAAAGGTGAGATTTCTCTCATGTAAGACAGACTGACAGTCTATACGTTTAATATTAATATTCTGGATTCACTAGACTACTCTTAATATAAAAGTGTATGATAGACACTGTGAGAAAGTTTATTTTTAAGAGTCTGTGTAGTATTTATAGAGTCGAATGGAACCTACTGGTCCAACTTTATAAAACAGAGAGTATGAAATTTAAAATAATGTTTTGAGTATTTGTTGCAAACAGCAGCAACAATTTAGTTCAGTTAGAACACAAGCAAAAATCTGAAAAGAAAAGATCTCTGTCACTGAAAAGATCACTCTGTGCATTTAATTTAGAGAAATGCTGTGCACCTAAAGGAAAATTAATTATAAACCTAAATCTATAGAAAGTGAGACAAAACTAGACACAATGAGGTATCTTGGTTTAATATGCTACAGACCAATCAAATATTAGCCTGTACATTAATCATTTAGTACTAAACATTCTTAACTTCTCAACTTTTTGTACTACATAATCTATTTCAAGTTTAAATAGGAGATAATTTCTTTCAGTAAATTTGAGATGGACAAACCTGTTTTATTCTTGCAGCAACAGTAAAGAATCAAACCAGCAAACACTATCACTCCCACAAAAACACACACAATAAGGAGCACAAACATGTAAGATGGGTCATAGGAGAGTGTGATTGGCCTTTCATTCTCTGAGTCTGAAAAGTAATAAGAAGAAATGTAAAAATCAGTCTATAGTAAGTTTACAGTCTGTTAACGACTATCATTATAAATCAGAAAATGTAGCTTGTAATGTGTAAACCAAGAACAGAGATTTGATTTGTGAGATAAAGACTAGTTATTGATGTTGAAACAGACATTTACCTTCACAGAGCTGTGTAGTATTTATTCTGGCTTGTTTCCAGCTGACAGGGTTGCTGTGGTTACAGAGAATGTATTTCTTGCTGCAATCCAGGGTGAGAGTGTAGTTCTTATGTGATGTCACTTCCTGTGGAGAGCATCTGTTGTTCTGATAGCTGGAGTTAATCATGAGCTCAGGAGCTCTGCATGTGAAGTTCACAGTACAGGAGTCACTGCTGAACCAGTTTGAGTTCACAGTCAGGACAGGAGCCTGCACAGCATCTGAAACACACATTTACTCCAAGATCACAATCACATTTTTTTTTTTTTTTTTGCGGTAGCAGATAGATCCTGACTTCAAGACAATGTGCCAAAAGCTGGTCTAAATGTGCACATATGTAAAACTGAAAAACTGTTCGTAAACTGCACTTATGAATTGTCTTTTATGCAGGATCACATTAAATCACACAAAGAAATGAGACACACCTATAACAGATACTCTGTATGCGGCAATATCTGTGTTTATTAATCCAATTGTTCTTGCTGTGTAGAATCCACTGTCTGCCTTCTGCATGTTCTTCAGTGTTACAGAGAAGGTTTTATCATTGAAATCCACTCTGTCCTTGTAGGAATCGTGAGGTGTTACTCTTTTGGAATCACTGTTATATCTAACTATACTCTCTGATTTATCATTCATCCAGGCTAAAATATCAAACTCTGGTAGTTGTTGTGTCTGTATATCCAGTTGAACAGAAGCTCCTGTCTGCACAAACACAGAGATCTCAGCACTGAACCCTGAGGAGAGAGAAACACAGTTCAGAACATTTTACTCATCCATCTCACTTCATGTCATAAAACTCACACTATACACACCATTTGGAAAAACTAAACAAATCATAGGGTTTCATAAGTAATACTACAAGCACCTCTTAACAGTCCAGGTGACATGTGAAAATAATGTTTATTGTTCACTTTTTCATAAAAGCATGAAACTTGGTGCACTTCGCCCTACACATTTTCAGAAATGCAACCATCACAACAACACCTTGTGGTGGCCATGGTTTTACTTTCCGCCGTAACTAAATTATGAATTTTGTATCATATCTCCTAAACCTAAACCTATGTTTTGATGGTCAAGGATTGCAATGATATCATACAGCTACAACAACATAAACTGTTCAGGTGAACAGCTAATGGAGAAATCAGCAATGTGAGAAGAAAATCCCAGTATCACATATTTACAATAGTATCATTGTAATCCTTTACCTAATTGCTTTTTCCAAATATAGCACAAATTAAATTATAAATAAATCATTAGAAAATGACAAAACATAATATCAGAAATTTAAATGATTGCATACACATTTATTAATTTATTACCTGTGTTAGAGATAAGCAAAAGGATGAAGGTTGTAAAAAGATGATCGACTGCCATCGTAGCAAACATCAAGACGGCTTATGCTGTGTTCTTAAAACAGGAAGTTGAATATGTGTGCAATGACACAGAGGAGCCTCTTCATTACTCCTCCCACCACAAAGAGCTCAGTTCAACATTGGTTTAATAACAGTAAGAAGAGGGAGGGGTGGGGGGTTACATTTAGAAAACTTTCCTATGCGCGCGTGCACACACACACACACACACACACACACACACAAACACACCGACATCGGTGTGTAATGACTTCTGCTAAGACTGAAACTGAAGGAAGGACTGACCACCATTCATCACATTGTGTGTGTGTGGTTTGAAGTGCTTCAGTCAAACATGATTTGCACACATTAGCAAAGACCTTATTTATTGGGAGAGATGACTCTCAACAAAGCAATAGCATTAAAAGTGCTATGAGAAAATGTGATGATCATTCTTATACTGAGTTCTTTTACAACCAGCAGTGAGTGGTAATGAAGCAGCCTACATGGAATCTTGATAATGTAATCACTTTTAATTCAACTAAATTGCAATTTTAAAAATGCACAGTATCATATTTTTAAAAAGTGTATTATTAAGTTTATTTTATTTGGATTAATGTGTTGTATGGTGATTTATTTCTCTTCAATTGTATAAATAATATGAATCTCTCAGTCTGTGAGGACTTACAGTTGTGTTTATGTTAGCCTATTTTGTTCTGTTACAATGCTTGAAATGCAAAAAAAAAAAAAAAAAAAGTAATTCCGTAACTGCATCAGGAAGTTAAAAGACGAAGAAACGGCTGTTTCTCAATATGCGTTCTTTAGCGATCTTGCGTCCTGTGTTCTCGCTATACGTCATCATTAACCGTCGAAGTTCAATTCCAATTCTCAAGAACGCAAGTACAGAGGACGCATGAAAGTGCCCGGATCTGTTCTTGATATCGAGGATGCATCGAGTGCAGACTTGAGAGAATCGAGCAAAAATAAAACACATAAGACTCATAAAACACACCTTTTACGTACGCCTGTAAGCTTTAAACTCGCTCTCGCAAATGCTTGACGGCTCTCAAAAGTAAACATTTAGCGTTTTGTTTTACTTAATTTTAATAAAGATATGAGACCCGGAGAAAGTCTGCAGTATTTTTACTGGCATATTAAAATTAATCTTAACATAGTCATAGTTAAACATATAACACTGTAAAATAAAACGTTATACAATTATATGTAAATAATATCTATAATAGTATAATATGTTTGAATAAGTTATGACATTTGTTTGTAATGTTATGTTATATTTATGGTTCATTGGCCGCTGCTTATACTGTGATTATGCGGTCAGTTAACCAAGAACGCAGCACATCTCAATACGTGCGTTCTGTGTTCTCGCGTCCTTCCGAGTTCGTTCTTCCAAGGAAGCTTGGCAAGACCGGTCTCAACGAGAACACAAGTCCGTACTAATATTTCTTAAAACTTATAAAAGGCGTCAACATCTCGCCTCAAAAAGGACCCCATTGTGAATCCCTTTATTTTGCCTGCTAGAAATTATACGAATATTTGTGAATACTTCTGAACTGCGCATTTTCTCAATATCAGCTTACAAAATCAATATTGCTTCATCTTAAGTATTATCATATAATTGATTTGAGCGACATAAATATTGCACACATTGTAAACTACCTATTTACGCGACAAGGCGCAGGCGGACCTGAAAACAACAAAACATGGGCTCGAAGAAGCATCGTCGGAGCCGATCGAGGTCCCGCTCTCCAGAAAGATCCCGCAGACATGTCCGCTCGCGCTCGCCGGAGGACAGACACGGTCGGAACCGCTCTCCCGTGAAAGGTCCTCGCAGACG
This sequence comes from Cyprinus carpio, assembly GCF_018340385.1. Classification (NCBI taxonomy): domain Eukaryota; kingdom Metazoa; phylum Chordata; class Actinopteri; order Cypriniformes; family Cyprinidae; genus Cyprinus; species Cyprinus carpio. The sequence goes on along the minus strand of NC_056598.1, from coordinate 27,896,498 downwards.
AGCGCGGTCTGAGAGTGGCGGCTCCAGGAGCAGCGGAGGATCCGCGGGCCCCAGCCGACACCGAGGGAGAGAGTCCGGCCGCTCCAGCGACTCTGACCGCGAGCACAGAGACACAAGAGCACCATCACACCGAGGATCGAGAGACAGAGACAGGTACTTAAAACATCCATAAACTGAAAATTCAGCAATCCTGTAAGAATTTCAGTTTATATAGTAGGAGGGGGTCCGTGGAAAAGTTTAAAGAAAAAAATGTGACAAAAAGTATTTATGTATGAATGACTGAATCAGTATGATAGAAATAAATATTTGAATATTTAGTTAAGTAAAAATATTCAAAATAAAAGTTATATTAAAATAAACAAGTAAATACATAAATAATTCATCTAACAGTGCAGTGCACAAAACACAAATAGCTTTTTATATTATTAACATAATTTCCCAAATATTATATAGTAATTTTATTTAATTTAATTTTTAAATATATGATCACTTTATATTTTTGTTGTTTTTAACATACACATGTTTTTAACATAAGAAATATATAATATATTATAATAGCAAACAGTTACACTTATTCTTTGTTTCACATAATTTGAACTGTACAGTTATTTATATTTGCCTTGTTCTGTTCGTTCTGTATTTGACCGATTTAACTACAATAAAGTGACTACAATAACCATAACAATTGATTTTAAATACAATAGCACAATACAGTGCTAATATACATTTAATAGGCAACACAGTGCAAGTTTATTTATAAGGCACATTTCATACACAGTGGTAATTCAAGTGCTTTACAGAAAAAAAGTTAGATTAAAAAGGGTCATAAGAAACAAAAAATGCAATAAAAAAGTAAGAAGCAAAAAGTGAGGAAAAGAATAAATTATTAATAGTTGAGGGCTCATTTCTGCATGTTAATTTAAATCAATAAACATATTAAGCTGAGTACACCGGTTATAATTTAAGAAACACTAAATGGTTCATTTATTAATATAGTAGTTAATTATAACTAAAAAATAAATAGTTTTAAAATTATATTTTAGACATTTAGATTATAATATATTTTTTTAAACTGTAAATTGAGCCTTTATATAAGAAACTATAAGAATGCCTTTGAAATTTTAGGATGGAGGTCATTCGCATCAGGATGATTATATTTCGGAATCTGTGGCATCTAAAAGATTGAAAACTGCTGATTGTGAACAACATTTTTTATTTCTTTGTTTAAGCTCTTCAGGTGATAGTCGCAATAATCAGAAGAAACATAAGACGAAGAAGAAACACAAGGATGAAAAGAGCAGCAGGAGGAGGAGCTCCAGCTCAGAGTCCAGCGTGGAGCGAAACAGAGGCAGAGATGGCAGGAGCAGCGAGAGAGAGCGGAGGAGACGACAGAGCAGGAGCTCCAGCCGAGAGGGGGGGAGGAGAAAGAGCAGAGAGAGGGATCTAGACAGACGTAGACGCTCTGAATCCAGATCCTCGAGCTCCTCGAGCTCCTCTGCTGACTCTGATCAGGGAGGCAAGACCACACAAGGATCCTCCTCCACCAAAGAAGACAAGAAGAAGCAGAAGGAGATGATGAAGGCGCTGGAGACCCCGGAGGAGAAGAGAGCCAGACGTCTGGCCAAGAAAGAGGCCAAAGAGAGGAAGAAGAGGGAGAAGATGGGCTGGAGTGAAGAGTACATGGGCTACACCAACGCCGACAACCCGTTTGGAGATAACAACCTGCTCGGGACCTTCAAATGGCAGAAGGTGAGAGAGATGTAATGGATCGCAGAGGTCCAATGTGTGTTGATATTGCAGATGTTTCACTGAATGTCTGATTGGGACTTAACAGAAATAAACTTCGTCTACTGTATGTGTTTGTGTGTTTCTCAGGCTCTGCAGAAGAAAGGCATCGGGCATTTGTCAGAAAAAAATCTGAAGGAGAGAAATAAACACATCCAGCAGGAAAACCGCAGGGAACTACAGAAGGTACTAAACATTTTTGGGAGGAATTGGGGATTTTTAAGTGGATTTTGAAATGTAATAAAAAAATTACTACAGAAAAATACACACACACACACACACACACACACACACACACACACATATATATATATATATATATATATATATATATGAGAATTCATTTTTTTTTTTTGCTTATGTATCAAGTCTTTCCTCAAATTAGTTCCAAAATAAAAATCCCTGTAAGGATTTTAAAATGTTAATAAGTGATAAAGACAAATGAAACAAATTTTAAATATTATTTTTGTTTACGGTGCTCCTGTCAAGTTTAACAATTTATTATTATTTTTTTTTAAATGTATCTAGTATTTTTAGTTATCCTGAAAGGAGGCACCGTAAACTAAAGTGATACTATTTAAAAAAAGTTTGAATAGTTATTAGTATTTCTGAACACTGAAACATAATAGAATTGGGAATTTTTAAGGGGATTTTGATTTTAGAATTGAATTAAGTATTAACAGAATTCAGAAATATAATGTGTACTTGATAAATTAAAAAAAAAAACAGGAGACAGGAGGCGCACCATAAAGCAATATATCTAATAGTTATTAACAAACATACATAAATGCTTATAAGGACAGTAGTTCATTTACTTGAAAATATAATGTGACAGCATATAAATCAATTTTTTTGACATTTATAATGTATAATATATACAGTGGAAATCAAAATTAGAGAACAATCTATAAATATTTTTTTCCCCCACTGAAATATTGGTAATCTTCATCGCTCAAAATTTGAAGGAATATTAGCTGTGGGTATACCACTGTTCTACTAACATTTTTGACAAAAGGCATTTCAACATTAACATTTATTTTGTGGAAAACACAATAATTTAAATTAGAGAACAGTAATCACGAAAGACAATTACAACTGAAACTTTGGAGGGCTACAGCTGTCAGAAATGAGTAGCAAGTGTAGAGGCCCTTGCTTTGACTGAGTTCAGCGCAGGGCTCGCCGCTTACCTTTTTTCCAAGCAGCAGGAGCACATTAAAAAAAACTAGGGGCGCAATGCAAATTTTTCAAATAATGTATTTTAGCTTAATAAGGGGATATAAGGAGACATTTACAAACACAATCATTTAATTTATCAGAATAGAGAAAGTACAGAAAGATTTTTAATAATTTTGCTTTAAACTCTATTTAATGGCTAATTATGTAATTATTTAAAGTTAGTTAAAGCAGGTTAAATAACTAATGATGTGCAATAGCTAATTGTTGCAGTAGTTAATATTATTTGTTAATGTTGGTTATAAATATACAACTATTTATCATTAGTTAATTTTAGCTCCATTAAATAATATTAGCAGACACAACTTTTGATTTTATAATGTATTATTGAAAGTTAAAATTAACATGAACTAAGATTAATAAATGCAGTTATTGTTATTTCATGTTAATTTGTGTCGTTGACTAATGTTAATGGAAGCTGTTAAGTGTTACGAACAATAATAAGGAATCAGTCAATAAATAGATAGGCCATGTTTTAGGTTAGATTAAAACAAAAGTCTTTAAGTATTAATAATTTTGTGCTGTGGTGAAGACTAAAGTGAATATAAATGTCTAAATGACTGTTTGAAACAGAAAGTAGCGCAGCGCATAATTGTAATTGCGATTAGAAATTCGATTAATTGTGCAGCCCTACTTCTACTCCTGTTAGGATATCGTCAGATTGGACTAAGTAGTGACCTTGAAATTTAGGAAATTGTTGGTTGTACTTTAGTTTTGATCTCCACTGTATATTATATATAAACATATAAAAACATAGTAAAATATACTGTTGATTAGTTTCTCTAATTAAATGTTCTCTCACGAAAAAGTATTGTATTTTTGTATTATTTAAAGTCTTAAATGCTGCAGCCAAACTGCATTTGGGAAATGAAGTAAAGAGCAACTGAAGTGAAGTAAAGGTGTGAGATCTGTGTGTTCAGGTGAAGCAGCTGCGTCTGGAGCGAGAGCGGGAGAAGTCCATGCGCGAGCAGGAGCTGGAGATGCTGCAGAGAGAGAAAGAGGCCGAACATTTCAAAACGTGGGCGGAACAGGAGGACAACTTTCACCTGCAGCAGGCCAAACTGAGGTCACGCTCTTCAGACGTTTAGTGTTTTCATACATGCATGTGGACCATTTGTAACACGTTTCTGTGATGTGATGCAGGTCTAAGATCCGTATCCGTGACGGCCGAGCAAAGCCCATCGACCTGCTGGCTAAATACATCAGCGCTGAAGACGATGATCTGTCGGTGGAGATGCATGAACCGTACACCTTCCTCAACGGACTCACCGCCACAGACATGGACGACCTGCTGGAGGACATCAAGGTGTGTGATGACCAGAGAGATCATTTTAACACGCGATTGGGCTGCCAGTTCAGACATCTTTACACAAAATAGGATTTTAATGTTAAGTAACAGTCATTTTTACACAAGCTCAATGATGATTTTGATCTGGTTGTGTTTCTGGCTGCAGGTGTACATGGAGCTGGAACAGGGCAAGAACGTGGATTTCTGGAGGGATATGACCACCATCACTGAAGATGAAATCAGCAAATTGCGCAAACTGGAGGCGTCAGGCAAAGGACCAGGTGATGTGACGACCCGCACTATTACGTTTACAACCTAAATGTTGTAAAAATAAATACATTTATAATCTCACATAAGATTTATTTTTCAAATAAATGCTGTTCTTTTAAACTTTCTACTGTTTTTTGACTGATTTTGAGCAGCAAATTTGTATATTGAAATGATTTCTGATTCATGAAACAATGAAAATGTATTCTCTGAAAATGTTACATGGGGATATATGAATATTATGCAAACCTAATCATTATGGTATTTAGTATATTTAAAGAAAGTCCAGTGCACAACCCCTCATCCATCTCTGTTTTTGGTGTCATGTCAGGTGACCGTCGTGAGGGCATAAACACATCCGTCAGCACAGACGTGCAGAGCGTGTTTAAAGGGAAGACTTACAGTCAGCTTCAGGCTCTCTATATGAACATCGAGAATAAGATCCAGTCCGGAGGCTCCAACCTGGACGTCGGCTACTGGGAGAGTCTCCTGCAGCAGGTGCGGGTCTACATGGCACGAGCCAGGTGCGTACCAGACTAGTCACTAGTAACTGTCACGGGCCTCTGGGGATTTTTAGACTTCAGTGATATCTTACCCTATTGGTCTGTGTGTGTTTGTGAGCTGAGAGAACGGCATCAGGACGTCCTGCGGCAGAAGCTGTATAAACTCAAACAGGAACAGGGTGTGGAGAGCGAACCACTTTTCCCCATCATCAAAGAAGAGCCGGAGAATGAGCGGCCCATGTGAGTGATTTCACGTCCACCTGACCATTCTGACTGAGAAATGTAAAAAACAAACAAACAAAAACTTTATTTTTTTATAACTATTAATAATTATATTTCCAAGATGGAAAAACAATTATATGCACAAAATCTAAATAAAATTTAAATTTAACTTTAATCTCAAATGACCAAAGTTATTCTTGAAATGTACCTAAAATATTTTTTAAATAATTACTTTATCCACTCTGAATCTAAATGCTGATTTTATGGCCGGAAAAATGCTAAATTACTATATTTCTGAAATAGAAATTGAACACAACCTTAAACATGCAACTAAGTGTGGTTTTGTAACAAACTAGTATACTATCATTTGAAATGATAATTGTTGCATTCTGTGTACTGTATTTTTTTAATGTTTTTTTTAAAGCATGCATATACAATAACATACTTCCTACTAAGCAGTAATGGTAATATGTCACTGATTCCATGGTGATAGGAAATCTGCAAATATCAGGAAATATTTTATTGTAGTATTTTAAATATATTAGATAAAAATATTAAAATATTTTTATATGTATTTAGGCCTGGAAACATCATGAAAATGTGATAATTTTATCTAGATACTCCGCTCTAATGACTCAAAATTTGACTTCTAAACTAATTTTAAAATGGATCATCACCTGAAAATGCACTATAAAATATATAATATTTCAAAATGACCTTATCACAAATTGCTTGATGCTTTTAAATCCATTACATTTGAAACATACCCAATTTGTGGTTTGTCCAGTAGCCCTACAGCGGCGGAGTCTGCAGATGAGGAGCCGGGCAGCTCTCAGCAAGGTGAAGATAGAGACAGACGGACCAAGAGGCTGGATGAAGGAGAGGGTGAGCGGTCTGGAAGGAGCAGTCCTGAGAAGAGGAAGGGAGGAGAGGAGGAGGGAGAGAAAGATGAAGCACCGGAGGCCGTGTTAACAGAGGAGGATTTGATCCAGCAGAGTCAGGCGGAGTACGACTCCGGCCGCTACAGTCCCACCCTCCTGCAGCCCTCAGAGTTACCGCTGGACACACACGTCATCAACGTGGAGGAGGACCTGCAGAGACTCGTGCTGGCCCGGACACAGCTGCAGGTGACCGGTGCGTATCGCTCTCTTGCTTCTTATACTATAGTCAAATAACACACACCACATGCTTCAAGATTTCAGTAATAGAAGTGCAGCTGGAAGAAAGGTAAAATATGAACTTGGAAAGATGAAAATAATGTGTGCACTTTCACTGTATAAAATTTTTATGGATAATGTATAGAAGGATGTCATTTTTTTTAATTGCCACCCTGTTGCATCTCTCTACTCAATTTCCTACTGTTCTGCATTGTGTACCAAAAAAAGGGCAAAAAATAATTTCCTGCATACTGGGTGCAGAAAAGGCAAAAATAGAATGTAATTTCAACATTGGCCAGAAGGAGGCACATTTTTCTCTACCTTTTGTTACTCACCATGCTGTATCAAGGGGATGAAAGTGCAGGAAATAGACTCAGGCACGCACTTAAATTCACCTAAAGGTTAAAAGAGTTTGTGGTTAGAAAGATACGTAGAAAATAAAAAAAAAATTGGGGGGTTACAAACAGCAGAAATACAGGAAATTGATTCAAGGAGGCACTGAAATTCACCTTAAAAACAGCCTTGAATGCTTCCATTCTAATGGACTGATGGTTACAAAAGAACATGCTTAACTTGAGATATTTTCAGGCTCCCATCTAAAGTTGTGAATTTAATATTTTTAACATATTTGCGAATAAAGCACTGTTTCCATTCCATGCAGTGTGATTGGTTCATTGGTTAGTCCAGTTATGCAATCACATAATCTGTTGAGGCAAAATCTTTTGTTGCGCATCAAGGACATTTTCATTGTAGTTTATGCACTACAATTTAAATTCAGTCCATCCATACATGGAGGGAAACCAAGTTCTAAATTAAGAAATTAGGAAATTAAGAATTCAGTAATCTTGAAGTATGTCACTGTAAAGATTCTTTACTGTTAGGAACATAAACCTATTTTAGCGTTCACATTTGTAAACGCATCTGTCAAGTTTCACTCATGCTAATGCTAACTTGTATTGTCTCTTTGAACAGGCGATGCAAATGAAAGCGCTGAAGATGCATTCGTGCGTCGCGCTAAAGAGGGCATGAGCGGCGACGAGGCCCAGTTCAGCGTTGAAATGCCTTTGACTGGAAAAATGTACCTGTGGGCCGACAAATACCGTCCACGTAAGCCCCGCTTCTTCAACCGCGTCCACACCGGCTTCGAGTGGAACAAATACAACCAGACGCATTACGACTTCGACAACCCGCCGCCCAAGATCGTCCAGGGCTACAAGTTCAACATCTTCTACCCCGATCTCATCGACAAGCGCTCGACTCCGCAGTACTTCCTCGAGCCCTGTCCCGACAACAAAGACTTTGGAATGTTGCGCTTCCACGCCGGACCGCCGTACGAAGACATCGCATTTAAGATCGTGAACCGTGAATGGGAGTATTCCCATCGCCATGGTTTCCGCTGCCAGTTCGCTAATGGAATCTTTCAGCTGTGGTTCCACTTTAAACGATACCGATACAGGCGATGAAGAGGACGAGGTTGAGTTGTATTAGCAAAGTGTGGATTTTCGGGATCACTGAACGTTCATCTTCAAATGCTGTAAAATTGGGGTAAATCTAGAAAAAGTAGTACAATCTGTTTATTGATTCCATTAGCATCTTCCGTTAGTGGAAGAACAGGTTTCCAACGGAATAGACCTTGTCCTTGTTGAAAATCCTGTTTTGTACATTTTCCGATTTGCAAGCACTTAGCTTGCATTTGATTCCTTTTTTTAAAAAAACGTGTTAGTTGGTTGAACTTGAAAATCCTATTCTTGAACTATTTGTTTTTGAGGTGATACATTAAAGATTTACTCATTTTTAATTGTTTAACGTTGTCATTTGTGCTCATTTTTTAAAATAAATTTCACACCTTGACATTTAAGTTGTTCATTGGAAAAAGCTGTTTACAAATTTTACAGCATTTTAGTTACATTAAAGTTAAAATAAAGTTTCTGCAGTACATTCATGTAAAAACAGGTAACATAAGCTGCATTTCGAAACTTTGAGTCTGAGATGCAGTCATTTGACACTTGTCTTGGCATTCTGGAGATACAGGAAGCTCATTCTTGTCCATGTGGAGTTGCCTTTAAAGGCAACATACTTGGATTGAAGCAACAACCACGGAAGGTTTTAACGAGATGGCTTGCAGATGTCCAGAGAAAGACTCTAAATAGTCTCTGCCTCAGACTTAAGGGCTCACGGGTTTTTTTTTTTTTAAAGCAAGTCCACCTGAAACAAAATCATGTTTACAGGACACCAGGTTCATAAAATGATAACTTCCGAGCATGAACTATTCACTGGTTTTGAGTCAGAGTTTGTCTGTGGCAAAAGTTTGTTTTGTAGCACGTAAACTACATATTTACAAGCAAAACTGTATTTTCAGGCCATTCACCCCAAGCACGATAACTATAACGAAAGTTGTAATAATCCTTCTAATTCTAAAAGAAAAGGAAGTCACGCCTCAGCTATAAGGATAACACCAGCGAGGAATGATATTGTTGGAATCTCAGTATCGCCAATGAGAATCAACCTGCATTTAACGAGTGAGCCTTTAAAACGGCAAAGTAACTGCAATAATAAACAGAATATTATCGCCTATTGCTGTGGACACTAACATGGTTATTATTGTTATAGTTATCTTCATAGTTATTGTTCTTGGTGTGAATGTGGCTTTAGGTTTATTAATTAGGTGTAATGTATTTCACATCAACTACATAAAAACAAAACTAGATGTGGTTAGTAACTTACGTTGGTACTTGATGAGTCATTTCTTGAGTAAGTGGTTGGTTCTATAGGACTAAATTGGGCCTTTTCTAACAGCCACACTTGCGGTCTTTGCACTGAACCATTTGCCTACTTTGCTGATGACTATGTTCTTATTTCCTGAATTTTCCCCAGCTGTTCAAGTGGGTGTGAAGACAGCGAAGGTACATAGAGCTTTTCATAACCAGATAGGACACACGACATAGCGCTGTAAATACTTTATTTAAAATAAACTTCTTAATGTGTAGTAGGGTCCTATGTAACAGATGACACAATTTAGTAATTGTGATGCTGCTAATTAAGGGATAAAAGGCAGTGATGAATAAATACACACTTAATTTAGTACCATAAAAATGTGCCATCACTTCATGTTTCCCCACCAAATTATATATCTAATGTCTAAACATGTTTAACCTCAAAATATAGGGCACATGAGTTCCTAAACATGAGGAATGATGGGATACACCTCAAATACTGCTCCGAAGAGCTATTATAGATTTATTAGGGATTAACTGTGCTTTAATGGCACTGAGCTTTGGCATTTTTCAGACCTGGGACAGTCATGCGCATCTGCTCTCAAGTAGTCAGGACGGCAAGTGTGGGTAGTGGGACAGGCTCTATGAACAGGAGAAGCCGCAAAACGCAATATGACGACACTAGTAAGTCATGGCTTAAAAATTTAAAAAAATAAAAGTTAGTTATACATTAGAATGAAGATCCTCCGGTTCACACAGAAACACTCAGGGTCCTAAAAAAAATGTTTTAATGTAATGCCATTTTAACATATGAAACAGCATTTGTGAGGCACTTCATGTTAGAATGTTGCAATATTGACAAGCAGTTTTTAAGATTCACTATTTTCCCATTCAAGTAGATAGCATGAATAAAATAGCTGCCCGGTGGCGATACAAATATGACCACCAATTGATTTGACTGTCCTTTAAAAGTACTTTGGTGATTCTTGGCCAAAGTAAGCTGCAATGTAGACAGTCCTTATGCAAAAAAGTCTGATTCAGTGTCTTTTTTTGTCCATTGGACATGTTGGTGTGTATGATGGGTGAACGATGGCATTTAGAAGGTATGGATTCTTCAAGGAGAAAAAGTGGGTCAGAACAGCAGTTTAGTCAAAAGTTAACAGCTGCAAAAGAGGAGCCAGCCTCAGTGGGCTTGGTCTGCATATAAATGACGATTAGCCACATTAGCAAGTCTATGCATAAAAATCTCAAATCTCAGATTCATCGTCTATATATTTCAACATGATCTGACCTGAGGAACCAACAGTGGTTGAGAGTCTGTTCGTTTCTCTAGAGTTGGAGTACCTCTGGTTGTTCACATGGTTGTTGTTGCTGTTTAAGTTCACCGTTGCTGATGCTATTTTATGTTCTGGAGGCTGGTTCTCAAACTGACTTTGTTCACACCTGTTCTCCGTGTCCTTTACCCTCCTGTGGCAAAATGGCAAAGGAAAATGCCCTTTGTACAGGTTCCAAATTACTAGCATAGCTAGAATCAGTGACAACACCACCACCATGGCCACGAGTGTGGTTTTTTTCCCCTTAACGTCGTGTAGTAATGCTGTAGTCCCGGATTCTGACCACATTTTTAGATCGTATGCTACGTGCTGGGTTTTGTAATTCCGCTCTACAGAACTGCAGGTGTAGTGGCCGCTGGCATTTGCGGAGGCGTTGAAGATCATCAGGCTGTCAGAGAGGATCTGCAAGGTGTCTGACGCTTTGATGGGTTGTCCGTTCAGCTGCCACTGAACCTGTGCCAGGTTGGAATATGGCTGGCACCACAGCATCACAGTATTGTCGTGAAAAAACGAGACGCTGATTGACTTACTGTCATCTGTAACACAAGGTCTAGATGTTACTTTTATTGTTTCTACCAGAACATACAGTTTGAAGATTCAGGGATATAATACAAGTACCTATTTGTGGACATTGGCTGGCATCGCCATAACTCAAACTCTGAATTACAGTGCTGTGGAAGAAATAATATTACAGCAATCAGCAATATGGCAATATCAGTATTCATAATGGTGTGCACAAAAAAAGTAAGATGAATCACAAAAACCTCATTATTAGCATGCATATTTCTAGCATAATTATCAGTGCTCATAAAGCACATGTTAATGCCTTATTTAGCATGACCATATTTTAGATCCTTAATCCTACCCCATACCTAAACTTAACAACTACTTTACTTATTATTAATAAGCAGCAAATTAAGAGTTTACTGAGGCAAAATTTGTAGTTTATGGTTAGTTAATAGTGAGAAGTGGTCCCCAAACTAAAGTGGGATTGGTAATTCTCACTAATTTATACTGTAAATCTTAATACAATACAGACAATAAAACCATTAAAACAAACACTACCATTATGTATTCAAACTTTACTACTTAAGAAATAATATAATTTTTTTGTATTACAGTAAAACAATGCAATTTTTTTGCAAGAGAAATGTGTTTAGCTGTCATTAAAATAATATAGCAATGCCGATCATTTAATAGTCCTAAAACTTTTCTCCAGAATTTGAGGTTTTATATTTAATTATTTCATTTATTTATTTGAAAATAGATTTATTTGACTTTTTACCTGGTTCTGTGTGTGCTGTTTATGGTAGAGCATTGGTCAGCATTGAGGTCCCAGCCACAGTACGGATCCCTGGCCAGAACACAGTCCAGACACGTGTGGTACCGCCCACATTCACTGATGGACAGCTGAGCCACGCTCACATCCGAACCCACGTACAGCTGTTGTTGGGATGAAATCACACATAACTTAACATAGCATCTCTATAGACAATAATAGAAATTACAATCATTTTGACTCTTGCTTCAGATCATAAAACATTCCTATAAAACTGAACAGTGGAGATAGACTACTGTTAAAAGTTTGGGCTCAGTAAGATTTTTTCCAAAGAAATTAATACTTTGATTAAGCAAAGATTCGTTAAATTGATTTTTGAACCTTCTATTTATCAAAAAAACAAACAAAAATGTATCAGCATTTCCATGAAAATATTAAGCAGCACACCTGTTTTCAACATTAATAAGAAATGTTTCTTGAGCAGCAAATCAGCATATTAGAATGATTTCTGAAGGATCCTGTGACACTGAAGACTGGAGTAATGATGATGAAAATTCAGCTTTGATTTGATCACAGGAAAAAATACTTTTTAAAAATATATTCAAATAGATAACAGTTCATTGAATGCTCATGTATACAGAAAATTAATGTTAGCTGCTATTTAAGTTTTGACTTAGAAAGCATTCACCCTAACTTTGGTGTACCAGTTTAGTTACAGGAATAAAATTATCTTTGCTGAAAAGAAACAGACACACACAGCTCATGATGTTGCTAAGTGAGCAATAAGCATCAATAAATGCATCTGTTTATTACTTTGGTGTTGGAAAGTCGCAGTATCTTCACTGGCTCTGAGGGCTCAAATAGCTGAATCTCTTCCATAATGACCATCTCACCGCCATAATTCACAGCTTTCAGCACTGAACCACTCTCTGATACATAACAGAACACAACACAATGCAGAAGACAGTGTAACAATTTCAGTTAAACAGCCTTACACAGCTAAAATATTATATATGATATTATATGATGTTACATTATATAAGCCTATGGGTAAGACTTCCGGTTCATTAGCTGCTATTGGGAAATAATGAGAATAACAACAAAGTGCAGTAAACAGTAAAACTGTTTGCACTACAAACCGTAGTGTTCATAATTAAGATAATACATTAAAATAATATGGTAAGACACACCGATGTTTAATATCAAGCAACAAAATGAACTGTTTTGTACTGCTAAAAATAGCTGGACACGGATTAGACCGGAAGCCCATTTTTACGGGAAGAAAAACTTGGATACTTTTGGAGGATTTACTGATTATAAACACTACAGATTTGCATAAAGGCATCTTTACTTGTGCCAATGAACATGACTTGATGGCTGGTCCCGTCCAAGGCTGTCGCTGTGGCCACCACAATTCTAGTGAAAGCAGCGCCTCTCTTCACCAGCAGGGGTTTCTCTCCAAGGGCCTTGACGGCCTGGTCCATCAGAGGCTTGTCTCTAATAAACTGTAAGGTTTTATCTGGCAGCTCCAGAGATTTGGTGATACCCATTTCTCTGGCATGATTATCAATGCACTATAATTGAAAACAAAGTGAAGGTTAGTGAACTCTGGGAATCAGTGTTATTGAATGAGTGCTGAACCGAGTTACTGAACAGAAGACTCACTGCTCCCGGTCGAGGGTCGGGGACATCACCTGAGTACATCACCCACTTCACGAATGACGTCTCAATGGTAACAGGAGCCATGAACTTGCCCTTTGAGAACACGCTCTTGATGTCTTCGATTTTGTATGCACATACCGCGGAGTACTGAGAGGAGTCTCTGTTGATCAGAAATAAAGTTTCATAATTAATGAACTGTTCAACATCGACACTATTATTGAACTGAATTGAATCAACAATGAAGAAAAAGATCTCAAACTTACAATTGTGGGGTAAAGACAGCATAAAACACGCAGGTGGACCAGTCACTGGGGCACAAGTGGAAAACATCCTGGACCAGAAGAGGCAGGTTTTTGTTTGGAACGGGACAGTCGAGCCTTGCTTTTAGAAAAGAAGTCCACTTCTTCTGCAGCGTCCTCTGCCCACCCAAGTCTCCCTGAGAGACATGACATTTTACATAGATGCAATATGTGACATAGACAGGAAATGCGGTAATGTTTCTCAGTACAGCTCATTTAACATAAGACACGAAGGGAGTTTACCTTGCACACTCGAGCTACTCGAGAGACGTCCATCTTTGTGTAGGAGTCATACTCCACTGCTGTCTCACTGAAGAACAGATAGATCTTGTCATCATCCCCCTCTGGGTTCGATTCTCCCTCCCGTATATGAGCCATGTGGATAAAATTTGGTTCAAATGACAAACAAAAACACATTTCAGTTACTTTCAGCTTCTGTCAGCGTTAAGGCGCTTTCACCCACACCCACAACTATCTATTTTTTGTTTCACAACAAAATATGATAAAAAATAACACTCTCACAAAGACAACAAAAACCATACAATAAACTCAAAAAACAATGTACACAGTGAAAAGTATGTTAGATTATACGCTTGTTTTAATGACAACCAAACCGCTGTTATACATTGGCTTCTCATCAAATGATTAGTTGGTTAGACAGCATTAACAAGCATTTGGACTTAAGTACCCAGGATTGATTAGTTAGCGTAAACACCATTATGTGGATAATTTATTGCATGGCAACCCGTAAAAAAAAAAAAAAAAAAAAAAAAAAAAACATTCAAGTGTTGAATGCACCAAGCAAGAAAACTCCAATTGAAACTAATGGAAATGCTACAAATAGTATATAAGTACTCCTTTGCGTACCTAAAAAACAGTCATTAAGTGCACAAAAATAAATACATAAAAATATATAAAAATAAAATAAAATTACAACTTACTTATAGTCATGTACTGAAAAAGCCACATTGGAAAAAAATACTTGACATTTTCTATACAAAGTGTAGTGGTGTTTTCCTGGGAAAAACATTTATGGTTTGTTGTAAGGGTACTACAATGAGTTTACAATTATGTTCTGACTGTTTTTAACCATACTGGGGTTGGAGGTTTGGTTAGGTGTCACCATTCTTGTATCTCACCATTGAGCCAGGTGCTTGAAATCTCTGTCCGTATGGATTCCTCTGAGCTGCGCATCATAACCGGCTCTGAACCCATAAAGTTGAATGAAGTGGCAGAGTACAATACTCCATCTGCAAGAGAGAAAAAACAAGAGAGTGATGATGCTGAAAATTACTGGTACTAAAGTAACACATGTTTTGGTTATACTTTTGGAACAGTGTGATTCAATATAACTATCAATTCATTTACAACTATGCATTTTTAGCAGATGCTTTTATCCAAAGTGACACTGCAAAGTGCAAAAGTACTTTTATCGTATTATACTCAGCATCATAAATAAAGAGGCAGTACGTACCAACCATCTCTGATGTGTGTCGCTGAGAAGGATCAAAGGGACATTTCCCCTTCCCATCTTCTTGTTTCCCCTCTAAAGTCAGACTACCATTTGCATAGGACTAAGAGAATGACATGCAACAAACACATAAAGCACTATTTAATGGACATTTTATGTTTGTGGTCACTAATACTTAATGAGACTCACCATATAGTCACAGGTTGGGATGAATGCTTTGGTTCCACAAACATACATTCTGCCATCGTTTATTTTATGAAGAATTCTGATATAATTTTTGCAGTCATTCTAAAGAAAAAACAAACAATGCATGCAAGGTGGAACTAATAAGTGATGTGACATGATGTGAAGCGGGGAAAAAAAACTAACCTCAGCTCTGACCAAGCAGAACCAAACGCTTCAGTTTCCTGCATGTTTATTGGTATGTTTGACTTTTACTTAGAATTTGATTTATATCTATTGATATCTGCTGTAATCATCAATATGAAGAGACACTGTCTTGCATGTCTTAAAACATCCTTAAACATCTAGTTATCTTGATGTTTGAATAAAATATGAAATTCATGCAGATTACATTTTCTATTCATGTAAAAATTGAAGATTGTCCCATGAAAAGATTGCATTTCTTATTTTGAAAATATCATTTTAAATACATATTGCTAAGATTTTCAACATTTTATGTTTAAAGCTTTAATAAACTGCCTTCTGCCCACTCATGACAAAAGTATACAATTATCAAAGTTATCAAAGTGTGCATATCTAATTAAAAAACATCAAAAAAAAAAAAAATAAAAACATAGTATAAGTAACAAATCTGTGAAAAAACTAGGGCTGTCAAATGATTAATCACGATTAATCACATCCAAAATAAAAGTTTTGTTTACATAATATATGTGTGTATACTGTGTATATTTATTATGTATATATAAATACACACACATGCATGTATATATTTAAGAAGAATATGTTATGTTTATATATTAAATATATTTATATATAATATAAAATATAAGAATATAAATATATAAATGTCTATACATGTAAATATTTTCTAAATATATAATTTATGTGTGTGTATTTACATATACATAATAAATATACCCTGTACACATACATATATGTTGTAAACAAAACTTTTATTTTGGATGTGATTAATCGTGATTAATCATTTGACAGCCCTATTAAAAACATATTAATGAGCACAAAAGATGTGAAAACTCACTGTAGCATCTTTTCCCTTATATGAACAGTCTGTTTGCTCATTGTTTGTGACTGACCAGTTCACCTGTGAAGAATCAATACAATTTACCATCATCTTTATATACAAAAACCTCAGTCTGCAGAATATTATGACATGGATTAGCAACCAATTAAGTTTTTGTAAATATGCATTTAAGACTTCACCATGGCCTTTTTGACTGTAATGTCATCAAGGTTGAGGGCAAAAATGGCCTCCCTGGCACCCAGGATGAGCATGTTGAGATCTTCCCTCAGAAGCATAGTGGTGTAGTTCCAAACACCCTTCTCATGAAAGAAACGTCCTCCATTTCCTAGCAACAAAGGAAAGCCACAGTCAAGGGCAGAAGTAGCTAACATTTGCCAAAAATGGAAAAGACACACACAGAACAATTAAACATTGTTTGAAGAAAGAATTGTGCTCCATATCTTCTCTAAGAAATCAAAACACATTTAAACAAAATAAATAAATATACAAAAATGTTATTACCATGAACATTGGCACACAATGGAAAAAATACTTTGGACACTAGCATGTTAGTAATACCATAATAGTCATTAAAGCACCTTTATATATGAATATGTAAAACAAACACCAAGCATACAGTGGCTTTAAGACAAATTGTTTGCAGATGCCACCTTTTGATTTGATTTTTTTTTTGTATCTAATGCACATAATTCAAACATTTTTAGGTTCCCAAATATTTTACACTTTGGACCACTTTACATCAAAGTACACTGCATTGCAAAGACGTCCAAACATAATTATCATAAATTCAACTTACTATTAACTGGTACTGTTTTGCGAGGTATGGTATTCAGTGTCGCTCCTAATCCGCCGTTCAGCGTTGCTGGACTCCAGATGTAAAACACACAGAGCACAGCCAGCAGAAACATCATTCAGTGCTCCAGTAAAAAAAAATCAGTCAGAGATTTTGGACTAAAGACGGTGCGAGTGCTAGATTCCTGTGACGTCTGTCTGTCAGAGTTTCCTCATCCTTGCTTCAGTCCGGAACGCTTCCACAGTGACATATATGACTTTAGCTGCAAAGAACGCTCTGCAGCAGAGAACCCTTTGAGTGCATCTGAAAGAAAGAGAGAGAGTTCAGGACAGTGTTCAGGCAGGGATGCTGGCAGCAGTATTTCTGTCAGTGCTATAGTGATGCTAATGCGGAGGATGAACGCTTTTATTCTAGGACCTTGACAGAGACACACGGTTCTGCTTCTCAAGCCACACAAAGCCAGAATAGCTTCCCACCACACACCACATCCTGAGATAGGCCTTACAAACCTCAAAAGTGACATGCACAATCAGATGCAGAATCTGAAAAGTTAAAACAGTTTTTAAAAAGTAAGCTCTCCTTCCCATCTTGTTAAAGACAGACTGATTAAAAACTCCCAGGAAATATTTTTTTGTCTGAAAGCTGGTGTTACCTAACAGGCATTATGAAGAAATAAGAAGAACAAATGTACCATCATTATGAAACCTGGATATATGTGGCTTAGTCTATTTCCATCCATTTGTCTGTTCTCCATACAAAGAAAAAAGCACAAAACATTTCGTGCTCAAGTTTAAATGCAATAATGTAATGAGAGAGGAAATGTTAATGCATGACAAATTGGGGTTTCAAACCTTTCAAACAAACCATATCCTGTCCTATTGACATCAAAAACACTTTGTCAGTAAAGTGCTGCTAATTTTGACAGAATGACTGCATTTCAAGCAACGTACAAATGCAACATCTATGCATCTCGAAACACAAGCACTCAGTGGTGCATTTATTTTTGTTTGCAGTGGCATATGTTTACTACATGGCTGACTAAGAGCATGATTATGGCATGTCGAGAGATGCACTGTAGCATGAGCGTAGATCTGATCAGAATCCACTCATATTTCACCATGTCACGCACTTGTATGCACATGCTTACGTTTAAATCATCATGGGGACTTTCTAGCTGCTAATATAGGCCAAATAAATTACCACAGCCCAACACAATCCTAGCCCTAAATTACACATTTTTGGAGTTTTTTTTGATACAGAATGAGTCCAACATTATTTAATCCCTTAACTAAATCATGTTATATTTAAGAACACCCATATAAGGAAGAGAGAGGCATTATGAGAAGTGTACGTATGTCGATATACACACCAAATTAAGATTTTTATCTACATTATATACTTGTACAGTGTGTTTTATCTATTTGACAAGTTGAAATATGACAAGTGACGAGAATTCTCAAACTTCACAACTTTAGCTGTTTACTTATTCCAACTGTAATTAGAGTTGGCGATAAAAGTTGTGCTCATTTGTGGAGATTATCTTGATAAATCAAAATGTTTAGGAATCATAAAATTTTGTTGGTCAGAGAACTTAATTTCTGCAATAAACCTGGCAAAACCCACCATGCTATTACAGTACAAATATAGCATTTTTGGACTATACATGATGGCAATCTTTTAAGTGCTGTACAGTGTTATTGTTGATAACTAAAACTATGAAATAAAATGTAAATATTAGATGAAAATAAGGCTAAATCAATATATATATATATATATATATATATATATATATATATATATATATATATATATATATATATTTTAAAAATATAATACTGGCAAAAGTACATTACTACTTAAACCTCAATTAAAACTATATTTGAAAGAATAATAATAAAATCTTATTCAAAATAGAAAATACTAGAATAATCCTAGTGTTCAAGCACCTTAAGCACAAGCATCATAATCAGACAGGTTCAGGACATCACAAACAATACCAAAAACTCATTTTCAATAAGTGATGTGTAAGTCAACAAGTTAAATGCATTGAAAGAAAAGTACAGTGTGTGATCAGTGAATGCCTCTGTAGACCTCACAAAAGTGAAAACAGATCAGCTATTTCCACAGAATGAATTTCAGTACCGGTCTCAGTTCCTTTGAAAATAAGTTTTAAATGCAGCAATGGCTGAAAAATGTACGTCAAGCACTAACTCACCGTGCAAACAAATTCTCAGTTAGTCTCTCAGTTCTTCTTCGCTTGCATAAGTGGTTCTTTTTCAAAAACACACACATGCACAAATAAACATGCACGCACACACCGTTTCAGCCCTCCAGCGCAAAACAAATCAAAAGTGGTCAAAGTCTCAAAGGCAGCAGAGAGTGTTGGTGAATGGAGCTCATGGTGTCTTCTGCTCTGTGTGATAGAGCATTAAACTGCTCGGATCCTGCAGTGTGAAGTCAAAGACGTTCTTCAGCTGGAGAGAAAAGAGAGCGAGAGAACACAAAACATCCTTTTAGAAGCTCCTCAGTCTCAAACAAGTCACTACAAGTGACAGCAAGAGAGTGTGTAATGCAGAAAGAGGAGGAGTGTAGGAGAGGCTGCATTGTTTTCTGATCGGATTTTCAAGAAAGCCAAGTTTGCAGCTGTAGTAAACAAAAGAGAAAACTCATATAGATTTTCTCTATTACAACCTTTCAAAACTAATTTTGCATTCACACTGAAGAAAAAAAAAAGACTGTTCTCACCTCAGCGTCTTTGCGAGGGTCATTGTCTCATTGTAGCTTCTGCTTCTATGCAAAACTTTATGTTCATTGTGACAATTTTTTTTTTTTTTTTTTTTTTTTTAGATTTTCTGGACAATCTGGAGCAACTTGTTCTGTACTGGCACAGTTGTTCACAGATGAATCAACATCATGGATCAAGGTCGAATGAATCACTGCTAAAGTTTGTTTTTATTTTGCAAACTGAATCTTTGTTGATAGTGAACAATATAAATATGAATTAAGCTTTTTTGCAATCATTTAGCAATAAACGGCCTGATTGACAGATTGATCAAATATTGACATAATTTCAACCGCATTTCTTCTTTTAAGGTTGGTCAACTGCCCGCTGGGTAGGCTATAGGCATTTTCAAAGTTAAATATAGGCCTAAACTTTGTTTTATGTAGCATTTGTCATCCAATTACAATAACAGAATAAAATGTTGAGGTTAAAGTTGAATGTTACTGGCGCCCCCTGGTGGTCAATATAACCCCTGACAGGGAGATTCATCTTCACCTCTCTTGAAGGGATTTATTTTGCGATAAACCCCTTGTGATATATATTTATTTTACTTGTATATTAGCTAAGCCTTCTCTGAAACGGTCCATTAATTAAAAAAAAATAAATAAAAAAAATTCGTCCCCGCAAAAACAGACCCTTCTTTTGACAAATGTTTGTTCTTTTGCAAATATTTTCTTCTTCTTCTTACTTTAACTACTACACTTTCCCGGAGGTCGTCATCAAAAGGTTTATACTCACCACAAAATGTATAACGTTACTGAAGATCTCCGGATTTTACTGTTAGTGACGTTTTAAGTGACAAGATAAAAATAGGGCCGCGGACAAACACAACATGTAAACCTAGAACAGTGGGTGAATTCTACAAAACCTTCCCTTTAATTCCCATAAATATCACAGTTATAAATAAGAAATGGTTTTAACATCACATGAAAACTTATCTACAAAGTCACAGTAGCACCATGCATGTTGATAGAAACGATAACGACAGTTGGTAGAAGAAACACAAATGCAACCGTTTCACAACCTATCAACCTAAACGCGTACAAATCTGAGACAAACTCACCTCTAGAAGGCCGAATCGTCCTTTATATTCAAATACCATTTTATGAGAGCAAAACCTGCTTCATAAACTTGAACGTTTATCCTGCAAATGTGTCCAAAAGCATCATACAAATTTTAAAACATAACAGATCTACTGAGACACAAGGAAGCAGGGTCAAAAATCAACTTTTGCCACACCTCTCAGTTTATGGTCACAATAATTCCTAATGGCCTTTGGATCATTTTAGCTAGTCATAATAACTGGTTTTAGAGTGGTTTTGACCATTATGCTGCTTCTAGAAGCTTTTTATAGCAGAGTTGGTGGATGGTTTCTTTACAGTATGCCACTTTCAGCAGTGAGAGTCAATTTAAATCATGTATTAACTTCACGTTCCTAATAAAGTTAGTATTTTTATTTGCAATCCTGTAGATCAAAGCGCAGAGCATTGCACTAGCAATGCCAAGGACTGATTAAAATACAATCAAAGTCACTTTGGATAAAAGCATCTGCAAAATGTATTTGCTTTTTATTAACCCAAATTAATGTGGTGCTTGGCGAGCGTTAATTTTGGACCCTACCTCGAACCATACCAGATTCACACTCATCTGAGCATTTAGATGACTTCTCTCCAGTTCACAGTTAGTGTTTGATTAAAACCAGTAATACAAGTCCTTCATTTTAAGACGTTTGATGTGCTTCTTTCTTCAATGTGTGGAAATATCCTCTCGACTCACGGTTTGACAGTAGAAACCTGAGTGTTAAGGTCTGATTAATAGAATAGAGAGAGGCATAGAGAATCTTGGCTCAGATTTTTCCCATTTAAATTTCAATAATCTCAACAGAAATGGCATCATTCTGTGACGGCATTATTATGAGGCAGGATAAGCTGGTGGAGCGCCGCTCTCGTGTTATTCATAAAGCCAAATAAAGTGGCATTGTTTCAGTCACACTGAGGGAAGAATGTCGATTACAGGGAGTCCTTGTCCGTTCAGCAGGACATCAGTCTTTATTGGAAGGCACTGGAGGAATGAGACGACGAAGGGTGGGCAGAAACGAGGAGGAAATCACTCTTGACTGGTCCGTCTCTTCTCCAGCTTCTGTTTGAGCTCGTCTGTGAGGCCTGATGGGAAGAAAACTTACTAGTCATATTTTAAACATTCAGTCATATTTTCACCCTCATGTTCTGTTCATATTGATTTTATGTTCAGTATGTCTGGGGTCTGTGAGACACCCCTGCACATGCATGGGAAAAAAATATAAAATACCATTGAAAAGTCTGAGTTATGCAAGATTTAATAAATGCTTTTCAAAAGAAGTGTCTTCTGCTTACCAACACTGCACTTATTTGATAAAAATGGTAAAAACAATAATATTACGAAATATTACAACATTTTAAAATAAAAGTTTTCTGTTTAAATGTGTTTTAAAATGTAATTTATTTCTGTAATGCAAAGCTGATTTCCGCCTTCAGTGTCACATGATCCTTCAGAAATCCTTCTAATATGTTGATTTGCTGCTCAAGAAACATTTCTTGTTATTATTAAATTTTGAAAACAGTTGTAATGCTTAATATTTTTGTGGAAACTGTGATTAAAATTTATGTAATCTATTCTAATATTATGAAATTTCTTTACAGTCACTTTTGATCTATTTAATGTATCCTAGGCTGAATAAAATTAATCTCTTTAAAATATATATATTATACCCAAATCAGTGGTGGTGTACAATTAAATATTAAAATATTTAAGAAATATTTAAAACATATAAATGATAATTGTTTAAATTATATTATTAAATACTGATTTTCCTTCTAATATTATTTCATATACAGTAATTGATATTGTTTTCTTTTGTGATATCAACCGTTTAAGTCAATTTGTTCAAAAACAATAAAAGCAGATCCCCCCCAAAAATGTAAGCAAGTTGAAATTTTATAAACAGTTTTGGAGCTGGAGCCCTGGGGTCTTACTCTGAGAGAGAGGTGAGGGAGACAGAACCAGCCTTCTCATGGAGCTGGACGGAGAGCCAGACGGGGAAAAGGATCTTGGTGAGGAACTGGGAGATCTCGTCTGTGACCGCAGCGACCATCTGTCTGTACCTACTGGACACACACATACAAACTCACTCACTCAGTCTAGAGAATCTGGGGTGGACATAGCCTGTACACATTGATCTGGATAAAGCAATCACTAGTTCACATCGACTATGTCTGATGTTCACACATAGCCAGCATTTTCTAAGTGTTCTGCAATTCTTACAAGCCACAAATAGCTAAAACACACAGATTGAGACTTGTTTCATACTTTTGGAACAAGAGCCACTACAGCATCCAGGTGCATCTGTTCCTGAATGTTGTTTGGAAAGAGCATTGATACTGGCATAATAGGCTATTCATTATAAAAGTCAAATTTGTGCAAAAAAAAAAAAAAAAAGCATAAAAACGTGGGTTTTTTTTATCATATAAACCTGCAGCAATGCTGATATCTTTTCTGCCATTTAACTCTTAATATATGAACAAATGGCAGCAGATATAGTTGTGTTGATCTGTGCAGCATGAGATGTATGGTACCTTGTTTAGGTGGCAGTGATGGAGCTCGAGAAAGAGGTCCAGAGGGAGCACAGTGCAGGGTTCGCTCTCCATTCTCATCATTGGACGACACAAACGCTACAGGAAAGGTACATTTAGATGCTGAATTAAGAATGTCTTAATTTATGTTCAAACTTAACGTAGATGTACAGATCGTGAGCATATTTTTGTGTGAATGTGTTTTTGACATACTGATGTTCTCCTCATAAGGCTCTTCTAATATGAAGGGCTGAAGAGTCCCGGCGGTTTTCTCCACCAGTGCATTGATGACATCATGCAGTGTGGGACAGGGGATCTGCAGGAAGAGACGAAAAAATACAAAATAAAATAAAATGAGGAGTGAGATTTTCCTAAGGTTGGTGTTTTTGCATAGATTCTCTTTATTTAGAAAGACATTTTCGCATACTGGGTTTTCCACATCGATAATGTAACCACCCTGCTGCTTCTGTGTCACTCTGTAATGTCTGAACACTGATCTGAAACAGAAAAAAAGAGAGGGATAATTAATATATAAAGAAACCAACACAATGACTCCATTCTGATGTGTACTGACATCCAGTGCAGTACTGTTACTGTCAATTGAAACTAAAACGATTAAAAATGGTTTTCGCTAGATGAAATGAAGCAAAAATAAAATAGAAACAGAACTGAGAAATGTTGCCCTGGCAATTATCAGAAATAAAATATGTTTAATTTGTACTTAAATGACTAAATATAAATTTAAAATCTAAATAAAATAAATGACAAAAGCACACAAAAGAAAATCTAAACTAAGATTCAAATATTAATGTCATCATAAAAGTTTATTCGAAAATAATACTAAAGTACTGCACTGATCCAGTAAAGACATCATAGTGAATTAATTCAGTTCACTTTGAAGTCCATTGATTGTCATAGTAGACTTATATGACATCATAACATCCAGTGATGATGTTATGATGTCGTATTATGACTATTAAGTCTATTATGACAATCAGTGGAATTGGAATCTAGTATATCAATAGTACATAAAATCCAGTGAAATCCAATATGATGTCACAATGGGCACTTATGATTTCATAATGATTTAGCCTTAAGAATTAAAAGCCCAGTGGAAGAAAATTAAAGATGCCAGATCAGTCAAACAAACAACAACAACAACAAAAAGTCAACTATAATTCTATTTCATTTAGCAGTGAGAAATAAAGATACTTGTTTTCCACTAATATCTGAGCCTGCTTTGCATATTTTATGCTCTAGTGTTCTCCTGTGCACTACATTTCATGAGCATTATTTTATATAGTGTGCAGAGTTGCAACCTTTTGCAAGTATCTAATCAGGTTCAATGAAACCAGTGAGGTTCTATTTGGTTTTGGATGCTGTTTTAGTAGTCAGCTGTCTATGTAGACAGTAGACAGCAAGGCAGCTTACTAGGTTTTAGAACAGAGCTGTATTTTTGGTAGTGCTCTCAATGATAAATCATACTAAGAGAAAGCGAGATGTTTCAGTGTTTTTACCCATTCAGGTCTTGTCGTGTTGTGACGGCGAGTGAAGATCCGTCCCGGCCTGGTCTTAACAGCATGTTCCCGCAGTCTGGATGTCTTTCTAACAGCACCTCAGCTTCAGTACGAGACACAGGCCTGAAACACCTGCCAAATAACAGACAGAAGCACAACCACATGAACATTTGTCTCAAGCATCCACTAAAAATGAGATTATACACACCAGTTAAGCATGTAGTAGATTTTGGTAAAGGAAGCCTAAAAATGACTGTGAGGAGTGTCATTTTAACAAGAACACAGTTCTGTGAACTGACATATGAAATTAGATTTACATTCAAGAGACTGTTTTTATTCATTATTTTATTGCTGTGCAGGACGCTTTTCATGTGCTTTATTAGGTAGGCAGAAATCCTTTAGAAAAGTAAACCCCCTACTCCTAAAAGTGATGCTTTAGCTATGTATAAACACTCGGACGCTCAAGAATGTCTCCCACAAACATGCTCGCTCACATAAACAGATACTCACGCAGGTATTTCCCCCACCAGTGGGAGCGAGAGGGGGGACGAGGGGGCTCTGGAAGACGCACGTGCCTTTCGACGCATTTTTTCTTTCTCCACGACTTCCTTCAGCATGTGCAGCTGCCCGGGCAGGAGGGTGAGAGTCGTGGGCACAGCCAGCTGGAATCAAACACAAAGCATGTGTCTTTCTGATTTGCACGGTTAAATATACCATCCACGGGGACTCTGATCTCTTTATCTATAAAAGCAGAAGCGTGTGGGAGGTGCTTTGGTGGTGTTCAACTACAGCCAGTGGATATGATGGTGATATATAGTTTTTATAACACCTGCTCATGTTTTATGATGGACGGACAATTGACTTTATTACACATCTAAAGTCCAACACAAATTGATTTAATTCTAAAATAGATAATAAAAAGTTAAAAATTACATTTCTTGAGAAATCTGAAAAACATCCACAATACTGTCAACAATATAAGATTTAACAAAGTCTACAATAGTCTAAAGATAAAATAATCCCACTTCCTGTCTTCCCACGTCCTGTCTTCCTCAAAACAGAGTAAAAGTACAATACAGATGCATCTCAACAAATTAGAATGTCGTGGAAAAGTTCATTTATTTCAGTAATTCAACTCAAATTGTGAAACTTGTGTATTAAATTGTGTATTAAATAAATTCAATGCACACAGTAGTTTAAAAGTAGTTTAAGTCTTTGGTTCTCAACAAATCAGAATACTTCATAAGACCAATAAAAAAAAAAAAAACATTTTTAGGGAACTGTTGGCCTTCTGGAAAGTATGTTCATTTACTGTACATGTACTCAATACTTGGTAGGGGCTCCTTTTGATTTAATTACTGCCTCAATTCGGCGTGGCATGGAGGTGATCAGTTTGTGGCACTGCTGAGGTGGTATGGAAGCCCAGGTTTCTTTGACAGTGGCCTTCAGCTCATCCGCATTTTTTGGTCTCTGTTGTTTCTCATTTTCCTCTTGACAATACCCCATAGATTCTCTCTGGGGTTCAGGTCTGGTGAGTTTGCTGGCCAGTCAAGCACACCAACACCATGGTCATTTAACCAACTTTTAGTGCTTTTGGCAGTGTGGGCAGGTGCCAAATCCTGCTGGAAAATGAAATGAAAGCTTCAAAAAGCTGGTCAGCAGAAGGATCATGAAGTGCTCCAAAATTTCTTGGTAAACGGGTGCAGTGACTTTGGTTTTCAAAAAACACAATGGCCCAACACCAGCAGATGACATTGCACCCCAAATCATCACAGACTGTGGAAACTTAACAGTGGACATCAAGCAAGTTGGGCTATCAGCTTCTCCACCCTTCCTCCAGACTCTAGGACCTTGGTTTCCAAATAAAATACAAAACTTGCTCTCATCTGAAAAGAGGACTTTGGACCACTGGGCAACAGTCCAGTTCTCCTTCTCCTTAGCCCAGGTAAGACGCCTCTGACGTTGTCTGTGGTTCAGGAGTGGCTTAACAAGAGGAATACGACAACTGTAGCCAAATCCCTTGACACGTCTGTGTGTGGTGGCTCTTGATGTCTCGACCCCAGCCTCAGTCCATTCCTTGTGAAGTTCACTCAAATTCTTGAATCAATTTTATTTCTCTCAACTTTCTGTTAACATGCTTGGATACAGCACTCTGTGAACAGCCAGCTTCTTTGGCAATGAATGTTTGTGTCTTACCCTCCTTATGAAGAGTGTCAATGATTGTCTTCTGGACAACTGTCAGATCAGCAGTCTTCCCCATGATTGTGTAGCCTAGTGAACCAAACTGAGAGACCATTTTGAAGGCTCAGGAAACATTTGAAGGTGTTTTGAGTTGATTAGCTGATTGGCATGTCACCATATTCTAATTTGTTGAGATAGTGAATTGGTGGGTTTTCGTAAAATGTGAGGAAAAAACCTTCACAATTAAAAGAACCAAAGACTTAAACTACTTCGGTCTGTGTGCATTGAATTTATTTAATACACCAGTTTCTCAATTTGAGATTAATTACTGAAATAAATGAACTTTTCCTCAACATTCTAATTCATTGAGATGCACCTGTATATCGAGACAACTGATATTTGATTTATTTCAGTTGATAATGGTTTCTGATAAAGAGAAAATAATTATTTTGCAAAGTCAATTGCAAAGTCTACCAAGAGATGTGTCAATAAATGGTGCAACTAGTGTCATGCGGATATATTTTAGCAAATATTCTGTTAATATTATGTAAACAATAACATGGTCATAAAACGCAAACTCTGCAGTTCAAAGGTTTTAGACCTCATTAACAAACTCAGAGCAACACTATTATTCAGGATTATATAAAGCATAAGTCTGACTGGAATTCAGGAGAAGCTGTTAAGTGTTTACTGACATACAGAACTTGACCTAGATTTCCTAGGGTACAATAACAAAATGCTAGCAGTAAGTAAGCATTTACACAGTTTTTACTGTAAGGCAAAAACTCATCTGTGAGACTAAAGAATGTGTCAACTTCTGTTCAAAACATTTCCTCATTTGACTGAACTTACATCCACGACAGAGTAGAGAAAACCTTTCCACAGCTCACGCGCCTCCAGATTTGGTGCCTGAGAAGAAAGAGAGAGACACTGACGTTTATTATATTATTAATAACTAAAAATTCAATGCAGTATTTCCTTACACTACTGCATTACATTAGAGACCTAAAGTATCTCACAGTCAATTAGATCTCAATTTAAATTTATTGATTCAATCAATGCTTTTATTCAGTGAGGACGCATTAAATTGATCAGAAGTGACAGCGAAGAACTTACAATGTTACAAAAGATTTCTATTTTAAATAAATGCTGTTCTTTTGTTTTTGCAGTTGTAAGTGCATTAGTATTTGTGAATTAAATTCTCACAGAACAGTTATTTATGCATTTCTTTGAGGTATAGTAGGGCTGCTCATGGGGTTTGTAAGATGAAGTATCGTAGCACAGGGTTTATTGTACCTCTTTGTGAAGGTAATCTCTATACAATCTCTCTAGCAGACTTCTGATCGGCCCTGATTCTGAACGCAGAATAACACAAGGGTTTCCTGAGCAAAGCCTACAGCATATTCAACACTGTTGAGTCTGGACCTGACCATAATATGACCTGGAGCTGTCTGGAACTCTTACTACTGGCATGAGATGTGGTGAGAATTTACAGAAGTTAAATAATGGCCCGTGAAAGCGAAACACTGGGTGTGAGGCTGAGATGAAGGGCATAAGGGGAGTCAGAGACAGACATCTGATACTCACAGTGAGTTTGATTTCTCCATTCTTCATGCGGAGGTTCAATCTGGCTGCCTCCAGATTCCTATCACGACTCGGGTCATCGATCAAAGACACAAACCCACTCAGATCCAACTTCTCTACATACTTATCAGAAAACACACACATGCAGAGCAACATTTAAAGGAACAGTTTACCCAAAAACGCCTTTCCAATCCTGATTGATTTTTGTGAAACACACACAAAAAAAGAGATTTTGGGCAGAATTTTTGATGTCTATTATTTCATTTTTTTCCCCCTAAAAAATAAATTCTATTAATACATATTTAAAAATACTTATAAATATTCTAATTTTAATAATATATTATTATATTTGTATTATTTAAATAAAAAAAACAATATATTTGATTATAATATATATTCTATAAAAATGTAAAAAATAAATAAATAAATAATGATAATAATAAAAACTGTTTAATACCATTATTCATACAGATCACAATACAATTACAAAACTAATATTTATGACTGTCTTAATTTCTTTGCTTTCATATGTTAAACCATAATATACTTTTTGCTTTGGAGGAAATTATCTTATAATTTAAAAAAAAACATTTTTCTCCAGTATACATAATTCACATGGTTAATACTTTTTTCTGGTTGTAAAATTCAGAAATGCATATAAATACAAGAAAATCACATGACTGTCTTTGAAGCCCCACATTTTTGTTATTGCTCAGTGGAAGACAGTAGCTTGGACATTGCCTAAGATCTCATTTTGTGTTTCCCGGAAGAATGATAATTCAGGTTTGGAACCTCATCAAAGTGAGTAAATGATAATTCTGAGTAAACTCAGAATTGCCACAACTCAGAATAACACACTTTAATAAACACTTTATAAGTGACCACATTCCGTGAACATCTATGTAAATATTAAGATCCCACACAGTATGATTTCCCAGAAAACTTTGCATGTTACTACTTATAGATAAACCTCCCCATCCACAGCTGAGGTTCTAGAGGTTGAAACTGCTATCTCCATGGGTTCAGAATGAATCAATACTGAAACCACAATTAAGTAGAGTCTGATAAAACTCCTCTTTGCCATCTGCTCTCTCGTGGCTGAATGCACTTAATGAGACGATAAGGTTACGATGGACTTCAGACTTGAAGGGGATTTGCAGAAGAATGTCCTTCTAGATCTAGATGCTAATGCTCCACAGACTGATGTATGTGGCAAACATCTGTACAGTCCCTGTATACATCACTTACATTTGTGTCCTTAGGGTTGTTGAAGAAGAACAGCGTGTTTCCACATAAACAGGTCCATAAACGCCGAGCCACCTGCATCCAAAGACAGCAAAAGTGAAATTTCCATATCTGGTTTTTAAGTAAATATAAGATGTGCATGTTATAACTCAATTTGCATTATAGTTGGACATTACTGGGCTATATAAAGGCATAAGTGACAATAAATCTTCTCTTTCTGCAGTTAGGGTGGTTAAATGTGTGTTCATGGCTCAAACACATAATTCTGACATGCTAATGCTCTTACTCTGACAGCGCAGCAAATGGCAGTCGTCTCAGCATAGATTACTGCTCTTCTGTCTGTAATTCTCTGCTCTGTCTGGCTCAATCCTGATCTCAGTGGCAGCTCATGGCTCCCCGGGGCACAGCTTACACACACACACACACGCCGACCCGGAGCACAGCTGTCCTAAATCTGAGACCCACCCCCATCACACACGGTGCACCTGAACCCCTCTCAATATTCCCTCCTGAATATGCAATCTGTGATTAATATGTGTAAGTGGGGCTTTGTCAACACCATTTTGTTTCTTTAGTATTGAATTAAAATATAATATTTGTCTGTACATTGCATAGTTTAATAACTATTGCAGATTTAGAGTTTTACATACTCTCTAAATTGTGTTATATATAAAAATGGAAAAAATAATGATATATAATAAAACAATTAATTTGGTCACTTAAAGGGAAGATTAAATTTTATTCATTACTCACAAAGATTAAGTAATACACAAAAACATTTGTCTGCACATTGTATTGATTAGTAAATATTGCATATTGCATTTTATAAAGTGTGTTTATATACTTATGTATACATTTGATCTATTATGCATAAATATGTGTGTGTGTGTGTGTGTGTGTGTGTATATATATATATATATACACATACTAAAAAAGTATTTAGTGTATATATACACTAAAAAACTATAGATATTATATAAAGAATGTAATAATAAAATATATGATCCTATAATATCTAGAAAGCATATTTTTATGAATGATATAATGCTGAAATAAGACAATGAAACTAAACACTTATTTTGCATAGTATGAACAATTTACTAAAATGTGCATTCTGCACTGACACTAAGGTTGGTATGTAAATGATTTCTAAACTCCAGTAATTATTAACCAGATTAATAAATTCGAAGTGTCTCAAAGTTACACGAAAACAGAATTTGCAAATGTGTACTTTCAAAAGCCTGCAATATTCTTAATCTATCATATTAGATGACAACTGACATGATGACACTGTCTGCAGCAGATAACAGCGAACTCCGTTCTAAATGTAACATGATAGATGCACTGCAGCAAGAGACGCGGCTTTCAGTGAATGCCTGATGATTAAAACACGTGATGGATCATATTAATCACACAGTTCGGACCGCATGTGGTCTGCATTAAGGTGTGTCCACTACCAGAGCAGCTGAGAAGCAGCAGAGAATTTAAAGCACCGACAGACAAAAATAAGAGCTCACATATGAGTTATGGCATTTAAAGAGCTGTCAGACAGCGAGCGGAATAACGCATGGCACAGAGACGCCGGCTCGTTCATCCATTAACGTTACAATAGAAATGCACAACCAATATTTGAGTGGTCACTTGGCGAACGAAATATCCAGACAGCAGATCCATGCAAACCTCGCCCATATCCACACAATACGCGCGTGCGGCATATGCCATTGCGTTTCAGACGCCGCTGCGCGTGTTAATATAATCAGATCAAGTGTTTGACATGTCATAACGTCCGCTTACCTTCTCTTTCGCTCCTCTTTTCTCCAGGTATCCCTCGTAATAACAGGGCGGCAGCTGCGCTCTCGTGCTCCCGGTGCGAGGAATCGCGGGCGCTGCCGCCATGACTCGAGCAGCTCTGCCCGGTAACGATACACACACTCACACACACACACACAGCAGCGGGACAAAGAGCAGCTGGATGATGCTACTGACCGGGAAGCGACACGCCTTCTTTGGGTGAGAGATGGATGGCACTGGAAATGCGTGATTAATCTCGTCACTGACACGCATTCAGCTGCACAACACGATCGAGACTCAATATGCCATCTGTGATTACATTATGACCCGTTATTTGGCGGAAAGTATAATGGTAAGGTTATAATACTGCTCGTTGATTAATGCCTATTTCTAATATAATAGTTAATTCTACTGTAATTCAGTTAGAGCTGAAGGTTTTATTACATTATAAACAATATTATATAATAGGCTATATTAGAAATTACTATAAATATAATTATTAAATTATGATAAAACATTACGTAAAGAAAATTTTTATATTGTGTATAACATTATAGTAGACTAATAATAACAAAATGTTTAAACGGATACACACAAAATTCTATATAAAATAATTGTGTGTTAAAACGATGTAAATTCTTTTTGATATGTGTGTGTGTGTTTTTCTATATATATATATATATATATATATATGTGTGTGTGTGTGTGTGTGTGGTTGTGTACACACACACACACACACACACACATAATACTTTTTAATATTATTATTAAATGTTAGATTTATAGACAATTTTTTTCATATTTTATTTAATTTCATTAAACAGGTTTTTTTTATGTTTTTTTTTTTTTTTTTTTTTAATTAATGATAGTACAGATCAGAGCTGACTGACAGAAAGTGAAGTAGGAGAGAGATGGGGGGTGGGATAGGGAAAGGTCCTGGAGCCGGGATTCGAACTCGGGACGCCCATCAGGCCATCGGCACCAACATTAAACAGTTTTCAATAATTATCTTAATATTGTTTTTTTTTATTGTTATATACATATACAACCATGCAAAACTCCAGATCATTTAGAATGGTAAGGGTGACTGCAAATAGTGATTATGAACACTGTTCTATAAACAAATAATATCAAATAATGTACATTTTCGACAAAAGGTAGTAAGGGGGTGTTTACACAACACCATTTTCAACTTAATGGTAAACTTTCCAGGTGTTTTGACTGTTCAGTTACAGGACAACAGCGTTTTAGGGGCCTGAGAATGCAAACTTTTGAAAACGAGTTTCTGCAAATCTTTGAAAATGATACCGCTATGGTCTCCGTGTGAATTTTTGGAAACGGTGTCATCATTCGCTTGCATTACATGTTTAGTCTATGTGCGCAGGCATGTAGTGTTTCTTTACAAAGTGACATGATCACCGACTACAGGCTGTAGATCCGTGTAAACGGAGATCATTTTGACAACGTTGTCATACACGCAAAACTTTGTACAACGTGGTTGTGTAAACATACCCTCAGTTTGTATATTTCTTAACTGCCAATGAAGCTTAACATGCCATCCAGCAAAACAAAACCCCAGGAGACCAGCTGAAACCAGCAACTTCTAGCATTTTCTTTAATAAGTGGAGCAAAAAAACGAGCACCTCACTGCTGAAAGTTTTCTATAATCACTCCACTCCGGATCCTGTCCATGCATTTTTTTTCACATTCACACTCGCTGGTGAGAGAAACCCGCACAAAGTGATCGCTGACCAACAGTAAACACAGACAGCTTAGTTTTCACCTTTATTTAAAATATACAATGTTCTCTTAACCCTGCACATTTTTATAATAAAACATAAATCACAAATGGATTAGGCAGGAAATACTGATTCAAGGAAGCATTCTTTCTGAAACACTTTCTGATTGTTATGATAATTGCCAATAAGAGGCACAGACAAGGTTTTCCATTTCATATAATACATTCTACCCATAATAAAATATTATTATTGTTAAGTGTAGTGTAAGGAACACCAGAAGGCAGGCAGGATGCTGAGAGTACAGTAATACAGTAGGAAGCAGCTTAGAGGAAACAGCGCAAGGTAAAATAGGGTTACCAGAGCAAGACCTGAACCTGAAGCCTTGAACCAACATCCCTCACCCGAAACACAATGACAAGCATTTATACTCTACTTTTCAAAAAGCTGGTCACACAGGTTCCTTTTGGGATTAAACAACTGAATTACATGAAATCTGACCTGCTCACTAATGCAAATGTAATCACGCAAGTAAAAGAGAAAAAATGTACATCAAAAGAGGAGATGGCAGGATCTCTAGCTGCTGAAATCTCATTCTTTCTGAATTGCTGTGGTATATCCTTATTGACCTATTAGTGACAATTCTGATGCACAACATTGGGCATTACGCTTTCTGACAGCTCTGATTTTCTACTTCTACTACAGTAACTCTGGACAAATTACAGCCTGATCCCAGTTTTCAAGATTTCCTTTTCAAGATGCATTGAAAAGACTAGTAAAATTCACAAATACAAAGGTATAAGAAGCATGTAAACATTTGTTTGGTACAGTTTATGAAACAAATTTCAATTGTCAGCACAATCTTTTGTTCTGAACATAGAATTATATTAGATATTATGAATGAGTCCCAATGAGATTCTCTGTACAGTAGGACTACAGCAGATGTACCTTTCCCTGAGAAACAGAAGCTGAACCAGAATCAGTGATAGAGGAACTTCTGATTTCCTTCTTTGAGGAAGTGAAACCGATTAAAGGCATAATAATCCAGAAGACAAACAACCTGGACTTAAAAAACAGAATCACAACAGTGGTTCACACACTTAATTTCCCTTTTCAAGAGCTCAACATCCACACTGAGCTCTAATATCTGTAAGATGAGCTTTTTAATTGTGTGAGTCCCACTATACTTCTCAGAAACACAGGTACAGTGCAGAAGTGGATTTATAAGGCTTCCCTTTTCCTGAAAAGAGAACGAGGGATGGTGTCATGTGAAAAAAGAAAAGTAAAAATGACTGTTGTTTACATAAACACAAACTGGTACTTCTGGTTCATCAAACAGCTGGATTTACCTCATTTACATACTCATTTAAAAACAGAATTGACAAGCAAAAAGTGATCATTTAAAGAAATAGTTTCATTAACTCATTCAAAACCATATGACTCTTCAATATGATGAAACTGGATGGGTTTGGAACAACATGAGGGTATGAAAATAAAACTTTTTTTTTTTTTTTTGAGTAAATGATCCCTGTTGATGCTCATGCAAAGTGTATTTATCTTCTGACCTCCCTTCACCTAATTATTAATGCACAGCATTAGTGCATTTAAAGAGATAGTTCACCCAAATTTGTCATTTACTCACCCTCCACTTGCCCAAAACCTGTACGAGTTTCTTTCTTCTGCTGAACACAAAAGAAGATATTGCGAAGAATGTTGGTAACCAAACATCTGATTGTAGCCATTGACTTCCATATTTTTTTTTCCATAATATGGAATTCAACAGCTAGCGTCAACTGTTTGGTAACCAACATTCTTCAAAATATCTTCTTCTGTGTTCAAAAGCTAAAAGAACTTCAGAGAATGAAACAATGTAAGGGTGAGTAAATGACAACAGAATTTTTTTGGGTCCCTTAAAGGGAAATGAAACAAACCCAACACAACTAAAGCTAATGGGAAAAGGTTAGTTAATCAGTCATGAGATTCAAATGAACAACTGCATTATGAAGTGAAATAAGTAATATTCAAACACTGAGCTTTGCGCCATTCAGAAAGAGTTGAGCTGTGATTGACAAACGCTATGCAGCATTTAACGGTTATACACAAATGCGGCCACTAGAGGTCAGTGATTACCAACAGAAGACACTTCTTAGTAACATCATTATAGGAAACTGATAGCAAAATAAAATCCATTTGCTTCTAGAATGAACACTCCCAAAACGGATTTATCCTTGACATACTTCTCAATGATGTTTATTGTACTTTGGGGAATGCTAGTGTTTCCTAAGATGAACTAAAACGCTGGACCTGAAACCCTAAGTAACAAATAATAACCCCGACACTTACTGTATATTATCCAACATCTCTCTCAGGAAGTTAAAGTGCTAAGTGAAATACAAGTCACAGATCTTCCCTTTCCCCCTGTCTGTACCTGCCATTGCACTTCCTGTTTTGTGTGGGATCAGTGCCGCAGCGGCACCATCACCTCTACGTAGTTACAGGGGAACAATCCGGTCTGGCCATGCACGGTTCCCTCGAACCAGTTCTCGTCTATCTGATTGGTCAGCTTGATGATGTCGCCCTCGCAGAAGCCAAGCTCTCCGTCATTCTCCGGTTCAAAGTCATACAGAGCCTTGCAGCAGGGCTGATCTGTCGCTATGGAGACCGAAGAAAGAATGAGAACAGAGAGGATAAAAGGTGAAGATGCACAAAGAGAGAGAGAGAAAAAAATATCTATTAGAAGAGAGATTATTTAAGTACACGAGGAACATCAAATGAAAAAGGGTTTTATTTAATGGCTACTTTGAACAAAAAAAAAAAAAAGGATCTGAAATTGATTTAAAAAAATGAATGTATGCAATTTTTATTTTAATAAAGTATTAGCAGACCTTTGTTACATAACCATGTTACATAACTAAATTTAGTAAACACTGTAATTGTTATTTTATTCTAGCAATAAACATTAAGTAATTTTAACAACTTAATACAATAAAGAAATCCTAAAAACACTATTTTTGTGTTAATAAAAAATAACTAAAATCAAAAAAAAAAAGAAATAATACATAACAAAAATAATAAATTTAATAAAAAATATAAATAAAGATAGATTGTATTAATAAAAGAAAAATAATTTGATAGATCTGTATTAAACATAGCAAGAAAGTGAACTTACCATATAAATATAAATGAAATAATAATAACAATAATAATTTCAAAAAATTCAAAAGTTAAAGTAAAATATTTATAAATTTATAAATAATATATCTTCTATATAGCTTCTTTCCATACTGTATTAATTTAATGTTAAACAGTAGTTTATCTAACATATCTGATACATCTCTTTGCAAACAACCTGGGATTGGTGCCTTTATTGAAGAAAAAAAAGAGAGACAGCCATTTGTACTCAATTTGTGGAAAGTGCTAATGAAATTAAATTGACCAAACACATACATGCACTACAGCTTTCATGCAAAAGACATCAACCAAAGTAGGATTTACCAAAGAAAATTGACAGTTCGGCCACCTCCAAACACGCAGGGCCCAAAACCATCTATATTAGCTTTCAAGCAATCCAAACCTACCACATGCTAGACAACACTCACGTCAAATCAAACCACATTAATGCTAGAATTAACGTATAGGAATCACTGCAAATCATAACGTATATGCTGCCTATGTAGTGTGTTCCAAATAAGTCACTTAGAAAGTTGCATTTAGGTTAGGATGCTGTCTTAGAAGGTACTCTATGCAGACAGCAGACAGCGAGGCAGATCATTGGGTTTAAAAACAGCTTGTTTGTGTATGTGTGAGATGAGATGCTCTTAAACTGTTCATGCAGGGTTTAATAAATAACTCATTTTTGAGCTAAACGAGCTCCCAGTGGATAACTCAACACGTGGCAGATCGTGCACGTTTGATTCATCTTATGTAGGGAATCTTAACGTGTCACACTCACAGAGCATCTCATACACATGAGTGGTCTGTCTGTGCTCATCACGGGTTTGTTATATGTGTGAGTGCATTTAGCATTTTCAGTAAGATTTGAAGCTGGAAATAATCAGGCATAGAATAAAAGCCCTTCACCATGCCTTCAACCTTTCTGTTTGTGTGTGACTCACAATTGCGCTTTTGCCGTGAAGATGTCCTGTTAAAGGAGGGGGCCGCTGACGTAAAGGGAAAAACAATAGTCAGTCTTTGCGTGGCTCCACACAGTCTTTCACAGTAAAAACCAGCTGGAACAGCCTTCAAAAACACATCCATCCACACAAACATGCATGACAAGCTCATCTTCTAAGCGTACTGCTTCAGCAGGATGTATAATGTGAATTTTTTTCCATGCACATTTAGGAAAATGTTCTGTACACAACAGAGCACACTGCAACAGATATTATATCCCACAATGCAATGCACCAATGTTGTTATTGTTGACTGGAGAAAATAAAACAAATTAGAGCACATTAGACATGACCTTATTGTGCCTTGGAAGGCTGCTTGAAACCTCAGACAGTCCGTTTCCTTTTTGCACAAAATCAAATCTCTGTTTAGTAAGTCTCTGACTGTCTGGGCAGCCAGACTGGCATAGGTTTTGGAAAGCCAATGTTTTAAAATACTATTATACAGTATTCACCCTGTACAACATGCAGTGTTCCATTCGGAACATGTTTGTTAATCAATTGCGTTGTCTTGTCTCCATGGAAACTAGAGACTGTATGAGAATAAACTCAGTCTGTGGAAATCTGCGAAGCTTCTCATTACATATATGACCTATTGACTGATTTCCATCAACACTTGCTCCTGATTAAAATGAAAAAGCTGTAATGTGTGAGTCAAAGCATCATTCAGGAATGCGTGATTAACCTTTTCTTAAGGTAGGTCTGTCTTTTGTATACGTGCTTTCTTTGTTTCATATCTACCATAACCATTCAGATTGTGATTACCTGATGAAATCACATTAAAATCACAACTAGGCCACTTAAAAAAAATGTTTAATTTACAGTCAAGTCTGCATGCGTTTAAACGCATCTCTGCTATTGATTCATTTTTATTATTAAAGGAATATTTCACTCAAAAATTAAGATATATATGAGTTTGTTTCTTCATTTTAACAGATTTGGAGAAATTTACATTACCTCACTTGCTCACCAATGGATCCTCTGCAGTGAATGGGTGCCGTCAGAATGAGAGTCTACAATATCACAATAATCCACAAGTGATCCACACCGCTCCAGTCCATCAATTAACTACTTGTAAAGTGAAAATCTGCATGTTTATAAGAAACAAATCCATCAAGGTATTTTAACATTATATGTTTGCTTCTGGCCATAATATGAGTCCATAATTGATAAAAACGCTTTTCCTATGCTGAAAAAGTCCCCCTGTCGTGCTCTCACATCAAAATCTACCGATATATTTGTTTAGAACTGTTTTCTATTATAAACAGTGCTTAAAACAACTCGTATTTCTCTCATGGTTCAGACTAGACAACCTTTTTTAACTAAGGAAGCATTATTATGGGTTATAGACTTCAGCTTGAAGCAACAATTTTAAGGTCAAAATGTCTTGATGGATTTGTTTCTTACAAATATGCAGCATTTCACTTCACAAGATGGATTGGAGTGGTGCGATTACTTGTGGATTATTGTGATGTTTTTATCAGCTGTTTGGACTCTCATTCTGATGGCACCCATTCACTGCAGAGGATCCATTGGTGAGCAAGAAATGTAATTCTAAATTTTCTGTTGTGATGAGGAAACAAAATAAGGAGAGCTCACCTGCGGATGGATACGAGGCTGGCGCAGCTGACGGACTCCAGCCTCCGTTAGAGTCTTCCGGCTCTGAGCAATCAAAACTAGGTCTGGACACAGGCATCCGTTTCTGGCGCGGCTGAGATTGGGCCTTGTTTACTCTGCAGAGCACATACACAAACATCAACACAAATGCATGCAAACACAAACACAATCAGGTTAGTCATCTATCAGGAGAAAGAGGCTGAAAAAAATTCACCAAAAAAAAAAAAAAAAAAAAAAAAAAAAAAACTTTATTATATACAGAGCACCTGAAGAATGTGCAGAAGCCATATGGACTTCTGCAAAATTGTTGTTACGATGTTTTTGAATTCTATTTGTAGCTTCAAAGCTTTAGTACCCATTCATTGTAACCGCACAGAAAAAAATGCCCATGAACATGAATCAAAATTTCTCCTTGTGCGTTCCAGAGAAGAATGCCAAACAGGTTTGGAATGATGTGACAAATATTTATTTTTTTGATGACAACAGAAAGATGCAATAGATTTTCATCTCTAACCTTTCTCTCATTCTCTGTGCCAGCTCCTCCAGGATTTCCATTGACTGTCTGTGAAACTGCAGCTGAGATTCGACCAAAGCTGCGAGCTGACTCACCTGCTCCACCTACAACACACAGCCACACACATACACAGAACTTGAAATTCTTAATGCCTTAGAATTTGCATCTCTATTTCAGGAAACATATCTCAGTACTTTTTTTTTTCTTTTGTTTATTTCATAAACCTTCTCAGTAAGTATACCTTGTAAACAGTTTTTTTTTTCTTGGGACCTGCTATAGGTTTATTAAAGTATAACCTAAAACAGTATGAAACTAAAAAATAGTTTCACATTCGCTTATTGGTTTAAATAAACCTTAACTGAAAATAAAATAAAATAATAATTGTTAAAAAAATATAAAAACACATAAACAAAAAAACAATATATTATTAAAATTATAAAAAAATACAAAAATACACAAACATACAAAATAATATTTTTTTTGTTAACATTCAGCAAAAATACCAAATATCAACATTTTAATTATAAGTTAAAACTATAACTTATAATATATGAATATATAATACATATATATATATATATTGTTAACATATATATATATATATTATATATATATACATATATACATATATATACATACATTATATATATATATATATATACACACACACATATATATTAAAAATAACAAAAATCCACAGCAAAATTACCAAAACTTTAAAATGATAATAGAAAAATAAAAACTGATTCAAAACAATAACAAAAGCTACAATAGTATCTCAATGATATTTAAACAGGACTGCTTTAACAACCCAATGTTAAAACTAACATTGCATCAAATTAAAATTAAAGGCTCAACCTTTTGACGAGTCATACTGAAGAGTTTAAAAGTACAGTTATATGCAAAAATGCCAATATATGAAAATATGCTCCTGAAAACAGCTGGAAGGAGCTTTATATCCAAATCAAATCATAGAGTTTTATAAAAATTAACTGACAATGAACATTCTTATGCTGACCCAAAAGAATCATACTTCAGTTTAATGTCATACATCATGTGCATTGTTTTTAAGATGCAATATGCAAAATGTAGTAAATATTTATGAAAATCCATGGCACAGTCCATACCATGTTACTTTGATATATAATGAATTAAACGACTACTGCTGTCTTGTACCATGGTATTTGCAAGGTACATGCATAGCAAATTGAGGAACTTTTTGTTAGCATGCATTAATGACCTTGTTCAATTACAGACCTGCATTTAAGACCAATGTAGCAAATAATCAGAAACATCCCGAAGTTTTCACAGTCTCTGGCCTGCGGTTCAGTGTCGATAAATGTGTTGGCTCAGCAGACTGTCTGGAAAATATCCAGCACCCACTGATGTGGATCACTGTAGCAACAGTACAATTACATGACTCTCCCTGGTCCTGAACCATAAAAACCTTTCCAACAGGGGGCCATTTGATTTTAATTTTAGTGCTGTTCTCTCAGGCAAGCATCACTGTATCTATTGCTCATTACTTTAAGCAACCTGAAAGAATCTAAGCAACCAAAAAAATCAGACAGTATAATTTATTGTATTTTGTAATTGTAATTTTATTTTTGATCGTTTTGATATTTTCAAGTTTTGTAACGTTTTCCAATGACAAAGTTTGAAATTGTAGTTAAATGGCAACACCTCAACATTTTCATTGCGGTTTTGGCAGGTTTTTTTTTACAAAAGCAATTTCTGATTCTGGCAAAATCTGATTACCATTAAAAACAGCCAAAAATAAACCACATCCTAAGTGTCAAGAACAAGACCAAAGCTCAAGATCCATACATCAGAACCTTTCAGCGTCTTAAAAAGGAAGTGCTCAGAGACTCGAATCGGCTGTAGCGAACTTACGTCAGTATCCAGAAGGTTCTGCATGCTGGTTTCAGCTACTTCTTTGGACTCCTCAAACTTCACTGCTGCTATCTTGAGCTCCTCATCCGGAATCTTCCCCTGACGCTTCTTCTTGTAGTCGTAATCCAGTCGACGGCCCTCCAGTTTCTTCAGATGATGCTGAGGAACAGCATATTCTCATTACTAAAAGTGAAAGTGACGTGACATACAGTCACACACACACACACAGTGAACACACACACCCGGAGAAGTGGGCAGCCATTTATGCTGCGGTGCCCGGGGAGCAGTTGAGGGTTCGGTGCCTTACTCAAGAACACCTCAGTCGTGGTATTGCCGGCCTGAGACTCAAACCCACAACCTTAGGGTTAGGAGTCAAACTCTTTAACCATTAGGCCACGACTTCCTCATAAGAACAGCCCATAATTACAATATGAAACAAAGAACATAGATTCAGCCCATGACTAATACATATTTAAAGAGGACATTGGATGCAACTCAAATCACTTTTACATGGTGTTTGCATATAAATGTGTTTTAGCAGTGTGAGGACACAACCACCCTACAATGACAAAAACCCATTCAATCCTTTTTATTTAATCCCCAAAAAACGTAAACATTCTCAATTATCAAGCCATTTTTATTTTTCGAACTGTATGACGTCATACTGCTCAGGCTCTGCCCACGAGTGCTGACAGACTGTCCCGTATTAGCATATTTCCGCCCCTCAGAAAGTTGTATGCTGTATGCTGAGGATGCAGTGGATTCGTTTTGATAGTAACACACCACCGAATAAACAAAAAAACAGAAGTGAGGGGTGGGGTGAGCAGTAGCTCATTATCATTTAAAGAGACATGCACCGAAACGGCTCGCTGTGAACAGGGCTGTTTTTGACGAGGTAAAAAGTGTGTTGCTTTTCACAACCACTGAGGAATTTTAACCAAAATATGTTGTCGATATTTCCTGAAGACGCTAACAATTCATACCAATTTGTGGAAAATGGGCATCTGATGTTCCCTTTAAATGAATAAACTTTTAGAGTTAAATTGATTGCAGTTTTGCACCTGTATGTCTTTCAGGTCCTTGTCGATTATAGTTTGGAAAGGGTCAATGAAGTTCTGTTTGACGTCAATGTCTAGAGAGTCTTTCACTTCTGCCAGTCTCTTCATGGCCTCTCCCATCTCACCTAAAGCGCCACCTACAGATTGGGTGGAGAACATGCACGGAAATCTTATGTAAAAAAACATTAAAAGATCTTAGAATAGTTGTATAAACAAAGAAAATACACTTATATCATAAAGATTAATTACAGTTTGACAGGTCTCTAAAAATGAGATGCTGAGAATCTGAATAGATTTTTTGTTTCCTGTTTTACTTTGTCCGGGTACATGTTCCTGCAAGAATGATTTTTATGCTTTGGGCAAATAATGAATAAAATTGTTTCCAATTACTTATTGTAAGAAAAAACACTCCTCTCACCAAAGTTGGTGTCCTCTCCCATGTCTCGGCTGTATTTGAGCATACACTCTCCAAGAAGGCCTTCTGCCTGCGGGTAACCTGGGCTGTTCACCTGTCCGCGCATTTTAGACATGGTGTTCAACATGGTCAGCCTCGCTCGTGATGCTGCAGTACAAAACAGACAGACAGATGAATGAAAAGATATATACACTACATAAAAGAATTCCTTATTCTTAATATTTTTGTCTTGTTTTCCAGAATAAATCTCTAAACATAATTAAATCAAGATACATTTACTTAAGAAACAAAATGACTAAAATATTAAGTCTAGATTTTTAAAGTCAACTACAGGAATAGTTCATGAAAAAAAATAAAAATAAATCATGCTATCCAAGATGAGTTTGAGAAATTTAGCATTACATCACTTGCCCAGCAATGGATCCTCTGCAATAAGATATTAATTGTCTTGAGTGGTGTGATTACTTGTGGATTATTGTTGT
Organism: Cyprinus carpio; assembly: GCF_018340385.1. Classification (NCBI taxonomy): domain Eukaryota; kingdom Metazoa; phylum Chordata; class Actinopteri; order Cypriniformes; family Cyprinidae; genus Cyprinus; species Cyprinus carpio. The sequence goes on along the minus strand of NC_056598.1, from coordinate 27,852,674 downwards.
GTTTTTATCAGTTCAATTCAATTCAAGTTTATTTGTATAGCGCTTTTAACGACATAAATCATTGCAAAGCAACTTTACAGAAAATTAAGTTTCTACAATATTTAGTAGTAGCTTATCAGTGATGACTGTCATTTTATGTGCATATGGCAGAAATGTTCAGAAAAATCAATTAAAGACGTAAACAAACAGACGATGAACACTATTAACAGCAATTATGCAATCAAACTTATAGCAAAATTTGGTAGTTCTGTATGTTGTTTCAGTTTTATCAGCTGTTTGGACTCTTATTCTGACGGCACCCATTCACTGCAGAGGATCCATTGGTGAGCAAGTGATATAATGCAATTCTTTTTATTAATTTAGTCCATGTTTTCACCTGGGTTAGGCTGCAGGTATTCGGTAGTTTTGCAGAGCACATCTGATATGGCTTTGCTGGTGACGTCAGCTTTCTGTGAAGCACAAATGTCAGAGAACAGGTGTGTGTCTTTACATCACACTGTCAACAGGCGGCTCGTTAATCATTCATTTACAGTTCTCACAGACAGACCTGGAACAATCAGCACTGGGCACACCTACTAAAAATACAGCCAATCGGGAAGCTGACTGATACATAGTTAAAGTAATATCCTGGGTTCTTTAAAGTCAACAAACTGTGGCCTGCTGTGGTTTACCACAGAAAATAATGCAAATAATGGGTTTAAACCGGAAATGTGAAGCTTGCATTAATGTTAAAGCTCTTACTGGAATTATGCAGTAAAATGTCACTTATAATCTGTAAAGCTCTATGATTAGTTATTTTAATGTGGGGCTAATTCTATAGTCGGTGAACTTCCGGTTGTGCATAGCTAACGTACTTTGGGTGGAAGTGGTATTAGCCACTTTTTTAGTCCAATCTAATGTCAAGAACTACTAAAGCCAGTCTTATCAATATAATACTGCAATTAAGCAGTAAAAATTTAGATTTTTAACATTATATTTAAAAGACAAAATCACAAAACATTAAAAAAAAAACTTATTATAAAGCCTTTGTATTTGTTTTTCATTTGTTCATCATTTATTACCAACAATAATCTGAACATGAATGGGTAATTTTGTGACTGCTTTTCAGTTTGTGCTAAGCGGAAGTAGATAGTTAATTCATATCCTACACAATTATTTGCTAGTTCATTTTTTTTCACTATTAATTTGTTTGGGCCAGTCATTCACATCTTTGTGTTTGTGTAGAGGATGTTTCTGGTCAATTTTATGGTTAAATTTCTTTCAGTAAGTAGAAAAAAAGGAAGTTTAGATTGTATTAAGGAGAACTTGAACATTGACATTGCAAAATGAATGTTAAAAATGTGTTACCCTCTCAAGGTCTTTGAAGTCCTCATCCAGTTTGGTTCCTTCTGCACCTCCCACCTTCTCACTCATCAACTGAAACACACATCGGTACTTCTATCAGTACAAGGGCTCATTTCAATAAGCATAATGTCGTTTTTGTTGTTTTAACAGAACTAATGGTATTTTCTATCCCCCAATTCTTACAGAAAACATTTTGCAACTTCCTTTTAGAATTGAAAACCAATAAGAGCGGTCATCCTTCAAGAAACACGCATGTGCAACAAGACTTATTAAAAACATATTTTTGACACAGTGAGTTTGCATGATAAAGTACTAAAATACAAGAAATGTTCATTGGTTTGCAAATGTAAAGTCAAGGAGACTTATGTTGAAGCCTCAGGCTTTTCATCTAATTACCTGCTGCACTTTCAGTTCATTTTAAAGAGCGATCGGGAAAAACAATAGAGTTCGGCATGTAAAGAGCTTAAAATCTGTTTTAATTTGTTGACTTTAGTGAGTGTGTTCACATAAGAATCTTTCTATGTGCAGTAAAATGCTACTTCTGTCAGGAACACTTCTGTCAAACAGTGACAATTTAACAATTGTCAATAATTGAAAATTAGCATACAGTTTGGATTGGTGGTTGGTGTGGTTCTGTTCTGGGCAAGAACTCCCTGTGCATCCATGCAGCCTAGCATATATGAGAGCAAGAACAGCAGCAATAACCTCATAGGGGTAAACAGAATAGAGCCAACATAAATACACTGCAGATATCATTAATGTTTAATAATTTAATGTCCACATTTTAGAAATTATTCTGATTCAAAGAATCATCAGAATGTCAAATCCTGACTGGATGAGAGGAGGAGCTGGGGATAGAGAAGGGTCAGGCAGATGTTGATCAGCTGAGAGTCAGCTGATGCAAGCTTGACTGATGTGACCTGCTAGAACTAATGCTATGCTTGATTTTGTCACTCTAAAAAAAAAAAAAAAAAAAACTACTACTAAAAAAAACACATTCTCCTGTTAATATACTGAATTTGACAATTTTTTATATTTTCTGTTTTCACTTTAATTTTAGTTACTTTTGTTGTGTTATTAATTGTATTAGGTTTTTTTAAAGTCTGTATTGTATTTTTAAGCAGTTTTAGTTTATTTACAGTTATTTTGTTACTTCAAAAAAATTAACTAAACTTGGTAACTAGGAGAAAAAAAGTGTGTGTATATATATATATATATATATCTGTGTTTTTTTTTCCTCCAGTTAATGTTATTTATATATTTTATTTTATATTTAATTGTTTTAGTTTTATTGAATAACCCTGATACATTGTGCTTTGGTGCTCATGTGGGTGTTGCAGATTTGTGTCTGTGCAACATTTCCCAAGTTTTTCCCCTTCTCTACCTATTATTTTATACACTCTTCACTATATTTTTTATTTGTTAATAAATAAATGAAAACTTATAAAAGAATCTTCATGAAAATTAAGACCTCAGAAACTGCTTTACATAAAAAATATTAATGGCACTTTCTTATGTTAAACTCACCACCATGTTACTAGGGTGTTGTAGGTGGTTGGCAAGGTGATTTTAACCCATTTCTTAGTGGTTGCTTCTTAGGCCACATCAAAATAATTCTATTGACCACCAGGTGTAAACAAAGTCCAATCACTTAGAGACCTAAAAGCACAATTCTTGTCAGCCCTAGCAATTACTACTCACAACACTTGTGTGTAGATGAGAAAAAAAAGAAATAAGAACAGCAAAGGAAAGAAATTCAGTCAGGAATGGACTCTAAAGGCCCCTTGAGAGTTCACCATCGGAGCTCTTCCTGTTGTTCGTCAATGATACTTCCTGTATGGGAGGCACAAATGCTTACACCCAGTTTCACACAAAAGCACTCCTTTATGAGCTGAACTCTCTTCAAACACAAACACAGACAGCATGTATGGGGTATTGTATTCCAGTAAACAGGAAGCCTTGTGTGTATCAAGATGATCCCAAAGGAAAATATTCAAACAAACCACACAGCACAGCCTGGGCGGCACGATCCATCGCTCATCATCATTGTAAATTATTGTTACAGTTTAGTGTTTTTGTTAACTTTTAAAGTATCGGGATGCTTTTATGTTTTCCATGTCATTTTTTTAACAGACCTGTTCATGCATAAGCTGCAAAAACAACAAAGTTGTGTTTGTGAGATAATTTTAGCAGACAACATTGGAAGCAAGATTACAGGACTAAAAGCTGAGAGACAGTTAGTGTGAAAGTTTCACAGTAAAACGTTCAAACTTCCGACTGCCACTCTACAGATTTTCACAGCTCTCTGACTTTCACACACACCCAATCTTCAGAGAGGAACACGTGTACATGTGTGTTTGACTGACAGCACTTCATACAGTGGCTCTATTGTATGGCCCAGAGTCGCTAGCAGCCTAATATGATTCAGATGGGGGTGTGGACACAGATACTGATCATACAGATCACGTTTCTATAATATGCAAAATGAAATACAGTTACAGAAAGCAGTCCATATCATTTTATGGCTCTCATCTTAAAATTGCATCCAAAGTAATCAGAACGGAGATGTTTTTTGTCATACACATTATCAATATACACATTATCATTTTTTGACCAATCCTGATTAATTACAATAATTCTGGTAATAATGGCTGGTAACTGATATTATAACAATATATATGTAGGATTACAAACATACTACAATTTTCTGTATTCTGTAGAATTTGTTTAATATTTGTTTATATCTGATTTTACTGATTTTCAGAGCTTTATTGTGGACTTTGTTTTGTTTGAAATTTAAAACAACAAAAAATAACTAAAAGAAAATTGTACCAATATTTGAGCCACAAACTTTTTCAGTATGCTGAACGATTCGATAAGAAAGGCAGAGTCATATACCTTTCAATTTGCATAATTATCTCTGTCCTACAGCAAATCTGACAACTTTCTGACGTACAGGAACAAAGGCATCACTTTTACACAATAGGTAATACACAATAGAAGAGCCTGGAAACACAGTTCAGGTCAAAGATATTGTGATATAAGTTAACAATGCAAGAGATATTGGGTACAGTATACACTTCTCAAAAAAAAAAAAAAAAAAAGAAAACCTGCTTGACAGCCCATAAGTGTAATTGCCACCTAAAACCAAAAAACAGGAAATACCCTGAAAGCAAACTGTATATTTGTTAGGCATGTATGCAATGAACAGGAATCCAGTCTGATGACTAAACAAACACTGAATTCTTTACACACCTGTAAATCTTTTTGATTGTTAAAGGGATACTCAATCCCAAAATGAAAATTTTGTCATTATTCACTTACCCCCATGTCGTTCCAAATCTGTAAAAGCTTTGTTCGTCTTCGGCATACAATTTAAGATATTTTGGAAAAAAAAGCTAGGCTTGAGACTGTCCCATAGACTGCCAAATAGACAGTGTCAAGGTCCAGGACAGTATGGAAAACATGGTCAAAATAGTCCATCTGCCATCAGTGATTCAACCGTAACGTTATGAAGCAACGAGAATACTTTTTGTACACGAAGAAAACAAAAATAACGACTTTATTCAACAATTCCTCTCCTCTGTGTCTCTCAAAATCAGCGTAGCGCCTGAGCAGTATGCAGATGGTGTACGCTCTTCTGTATCAGCCGCGCCACAAGGATACGTTTTTTTATGTTTGTATTGTATTTACGCTAGAGCTGAAACACAACTAATCGATTTAATCGAGTTAAAATCGATTATTAAAATAGTTGTCAACTAATTTAGTAATCGATTCGTTGCTAAATAATTTTTATTTGCCGTAAGCGGCTCATTTCGTGCATATTTAAATCTGCGGTGACCAAAGTGTGGGCAGTAATGAGCCACCGGAGTTTTAGTCAGCCAGTACAGCAGAGAGAAGTAGCGAATAGCCAATAGCTGGCCTCGTTTTATGTCACGTGCTTCCCGCACATCAGCATTCAGCGTGATGGATGAGGCAGGCGGCAGTGGAGTAAGCTCGAGAAAGACAAAGAAAAAAGCGGAAGATAAAACTAATCGGACAAAGTCATCCAAAGTGTGGGAGCACTTTACTTTGAGCCTTCAAAAAAAGAAGAGTAACCTGTAAACTGCGGCTGTTTTCTGCGGCAGGAAACATATATCTCTAAAAAAGAGAGCAAGCCTAACTGTTAAGCCCTGAACATTTGGACATGTGACCTTTTTTGCACTGCAATGCAAAGTTATTCTCAAATAATGAGTGAATAGTGTTCTGCCTCATTTCCCACAGGTAGTCGAATTCCTGTCAGTTCAGGCATAAAGCTGTTTTGTTATAAGGACCACTACATATTTAAATCCGATGAAAATCACAGTGTGCAAAGACTTTTATTTGTGCAGATTCTGCAGTACAATGTTGTGTTTGCAAATGTTTAGTCGTAAAAGCTGATAACATTGCTTTTTAGCAATTAACATTTAAAGCTTTGTCGTTTACCAGTTCATACAGTCTTGCAGCCTAATTATGACTGACTGAGAGAGGTTAATGTTTAAATGTATTTGAAATGCACTTTTTTCTAAGTATTCACTGCTCTTTTTCACACAGCAGGTTTTTTTGTGTGTCCAATTTTTTTCTGGACAACCTTCTGATGAATTTTACTTTAAATTTTACTTTAAAATGTGAGTTCCATTCAGGTTTCATGCCATTTGGCACTTTATTGGAAGGAGTTGTTTACAATTTCACAGCATAAGCTATAAAGCTGTTTCCAGGTATAAGCTGTGGTGTTTACAGGAAAAAAAATAAAAAATACAATTTACTGCAATTTAATTCTGTTTTATTCTTATTCTTCGTGATAATATGTTCTGAAAGATTCCTTAATATAGCTTTGTTCGGGATGTTAAACTACTTTAGGAGCCCTAAGGACTGCCATGGTGAAAACATTATTTGAAATCTCCTTGTGAAATAGAGTATGTATGGGTCAGTGTTTTGATTGCAGAAGAGTTCGACAAGGATAACTAACACATAATAAAACACAACTCCAGGTATCTTTTTGATGAGGATATGACAATGCAAAATGGTTAAAATCTCTAAAAAGTCTATGTTTATGATGATAAAGACCCTTTGTTAATAATTTACTTGGGGAAAAAAAATGGGCAAAACTAAAATATAAGTACATAAACCGATTCATCGATTAATCGTAAAAATAATCGACCGATTAATCGATTATCAAATAAGTGCATCGCCTGGGGAGCAGTTGGGCTTTGGTTTGAAAGCAAATAGTGCATCGCCTGGGGAGCAGTTGGGGGTTCGGTCCCTTGCTCAAGGGCACCTCAGTCGTGGTAATACCCGAACCAAAAACCAAACCACAACCATACAAATACTATAACCACTTTTTAACCACTAGGCCACGACTTTCCCCCACATATGAAGTTGGCCTTTTTCAAGGCTAGCAGATGAAATCAAAGCAGGGATCTCTATTGCACAGATAATGTGATAACTAGACTGCTTCTAAAAAAACAGTTAGAAAGTGGGACAAATAGCAATGCTGGTATCTGTAACAGGAGCGGCAAACACAAAGGACTGCACAGTTTGTAAATGTCTGTTGATGACGTCTTTGGCTGCTGCCTTGCATTGTGCTGTTATATATTTAAAGTAATATTTCACACAAAAATGGAAATGTTCTCACCCTCAGGACATCTTAATAGTAGATGAGTTTGTTTCTTCCTCAGTGAATGGATGCCGTCAGAATAAGAGTCAAAAGATCACAATAATCCACAAGTAACCCACACCACTCCAGTCCATCACTTAACATCTTGTGAAGTGAAAAGCTGTGTGCTTTTAAGTAACAAATCCATCATTAAGAGGTTTTAACTTTAGACTGTTGCTTCTGGCCAAAACAGAGACTAAAATCCATAATAATGCTTCCTCAAGTGTTGTCCTCTCACATCAAAATCCACTCACATATTTATTTAGAACTGTTTTGGGTGGTTTTCACTTGTAAATGGTGCTTGACTGTGATATTTCTTATAAATATGCAGCTTTTCACTTCACAAGATTGACTGGAGTCATGTGAAAAATTATCATGTTTTTATCAGCTGTTTGGACTCTCATTCTGACGGCACCCATTCACTGCTGAGGATTCCTTAGTGAGCAAGTGATGGAATGCTAAATTTCTCCAAATCTGTTCTAAATAAAAAAACTAACTAATCTACATTGGCCTGAGGGCGAGTACATTTTCAACAAATTTACATTTTTGGGTAGAACCATCTATATACTTTATAACTGTGAGAATATTTCAGTAGAATCTGTATGCATGTTTTTGTCTCTCAAGAATTCAGCTTACCACAAATAACTCCTGTTTTACATGCTTTAAGTAAATAGACAACATAATCCTATTTAACCTAAAATGGTGACATGAGATCAAGATGAAACATGCTCTCTGTAAAGACAGGCACAAGCCAAAAAATCAAAAATGACTTAGTCTTTAGTAACTATGAACACCAGGAAGTTCTGCATTTTGACTCTGCAGGCTTTTTTTTTTGTATTTTTTTTTAAATGAAGCTCATGGACTGTAAGACCTCCCAACTGACATCAAGATGCTTGGCCTGATTCTTCTGCAACATGTCAGTGCACGTCAGACTTGTTTTGCTTAAGCAGGTAAAGGAATGTTAGACTGGCTGATGCCAAAAACTTCAGTTGAATGTCTGAAATTGCATGTGCAAAAGTCATTCTGTGCTGTGTTTGATAAACAGGTCTCTTTCTGATTCAGTGCATGACTATGTTGGAGTAGAAGTCATGGATTATTAAAAAACATACCATCTAAGAATCTCATTCAAAATCACTTTCTTTATCTGCCTGGCGTGAGATTAAACCACTACACATGACTCACAAGTATCTGAAAATGGGTTGTTTATCAGCCACACAATGAAATACAGCAGCATTATTCACACTAAATAGAAAATAACTCAACTTTCTACTCATTACATATTGATTGTTCATGTTTAATAACATAAAATGGTAAAAATAATATTAAGATTGTAAAATTAAGTATTTTTAAGTATGAATATTAAGTAAATCATTGTATTACAGTATTTTGTAACAAAAACAAACAAAAATATGTAATGTAAAATGCACATGATGGAAATGAGAATGTGATTTTTGCATAACAGTAAAGAGAATTTGAGAGGGAAATATGCACAATCATTATGACAACAAAATCACATTGCAAAACAATGCCCTGAAAATAGGCTTGACTTAGTTTATGCAAAATAACAATTCTTATATTTTACCTCATGACTGTGACCGGGACATGTTTTGGTACAGTATAGAGGATGAATACATTTTCTCCACACATTACAAATAATCACCATGCATCACCTACTGAATAAAGTGAGTATTCTGCCAATAAAATGCATGTGCTTCCTGCTCAAAACCCACAGTATATAAGTTTAAATTTCATCTGAACTGTTAACCGCGTGTTGGTCAGTGTGGTGTAAGCAATGTTTAAGTCATGATTCTGCATTAAAGCAACCTTTGATAGTGTCATATGTGCAGCTGGCTATAAAAATCTTTACAGGAAATATTCATAGATCTAACTTTATAGACTTAACTTCATTTGGAAATAAATAAGCTTGGTTTACTCAAAGTGCATGTATTGATGTTCTAATGCAGTATATGGCCGGAAAAACAAACTACTGGGTGACACATCCGTGGTTTTTTTGCTGCAAAACAAACCTTTCACTCTTAAATACTAGATATAAATCTTAGACAGAAAAAATATTAAATGTGAGCCTGGACCACAAAACCAGTATATTTGCAGCGATAGCCAAAAATGCATTGTATGGGTCAAACTGATAGATTTTCCTTTTATGCCAAAAATCTTTAGGATATTAAGTAAAGATCATGTTCCATGAAGATATTTTGTAAACTTCCTTCTGTAAATATATCAAAACTTCAGTTTTTATTAGTAATACGTATTAAGGACTTTATTTGGACAACTTTAAAGGCGAATTTCTCAATATTTATATTTTTTTGCACCCTCAGATTATAGATATTCAAATAGTTGTATATCAGACAAATATTGTTCTATCCTAACAAACTATACATCAGTGGAAAGCTTATTTATTCAGCTTTCAGATGATGTATAAAACTCAATTTCGAAAAATGTACACTTAAGACCGGTTTTGTGGTCCAGGGTCACAAATATAAAAAAATGTAGAGATGAATGTGTCACAAAATTGAACGAGATGCCTGCTTAAACGCGTTAAAAACGCACGTGTGATGGCCTAATATGCTGTCTAGGTAGTGCACTCACTCCACAGCCATGTTAACTTTTACTTTACCGGAGCAGATGAAATAAATCAAAACATTTGGAACTGACAAAATAAATGTTTCTTTGTAACTTACGGTACGTTATTTGTTTATTGTTGTATCTAAGTTTACGTTCGCGTACCAGCTGACGTGGACACACTCACCTGACTCGCTTTATAAAACTGTTTCTTTAGTCCGGCAACAGACATCTTTGCGTCGGATCCTTTCGCTTTAACAACTTAAGATTTAGTTGAATTCACCCAATATTTAAAAACAAAACTCTAGGCTTCTAGAGAACTGTGAAACAAAACTCTCGCAATCTCTTCTTCCTGATCGGTCAGAGAGAGTTTGATCCTGCATCTACACTGCGACGCGACGCAACTAGAACGCTCCCATACACGCGTCGCGCATAATAAGAGAGTTCTGATTGGTTGACTGGTTGCCAACGTCAGGATTTCATCGCTCACATTGTAGCATGTTTCAAAAGCATACTAATCATGTGACGTTGTTTTAAGTTATTTTTGTAATGTATTTATATTACGTAATTTATATTGTTAATGGTATTTTGTTATGTATCTCTGGCAATAGAAGAAATAATAATGAGGCGTAACTATCTGATCTGATTGGCAGATTGAGTGCGTCGCGATGCTTGCAGATACAAACTCTCCAGCTTCCGGGTTAAGATTTATCAACATGTGTGTTTAACAGTTTGTTACTACGTTTGCACTCAAAACAGCAGTCAGACAGCATTAATTCACTGAAATGCATTAATTTTTTTAAAGCATATATTAAAAAGACCCCATAACAAAAGCACCTATCCCCACCTACATTATAGATCATTTTTAATAAGACAGAGTGCCATTTAAGTATATTATGAGATTCAACTGAACTGAAATCAGGCTGAAATAAAATTCAGTTAAGTAGACAAATCACAGGCGACAACATTTATTTTTCAAGAATAAAATCCATCTTTAGTTTTTATTTCTTTTATTTCATTTTCTTTCATTTAGTCATATTCTGTGTATTATAACTCAGGCTAAAAGAACCTGTAATAGTACATTAGCAGAAAGAGGAAAGGTCTTTGACACTTTGTGATTGACATTCACAAAATATATATATATATTTAAATATAGCTACAGGACACAGTGATCAAGAATACGGGTCTCCTATTCGGTGCAAAGTGTGTATGTGTGCGTAATGTGTGTGTGTGTGTGTGTAGTCGGCAGAGGATACTGGTGAGACAGAGACCAGCCATCTCCCTGAGAATAAATCTTTTTTTGTGTGAAACACACAGAGCAGAAACATTTCTTCTACAAAAAACGAAATAAACATGAAACCACAGAAACTGCTTTCCAGGGTGACTGAATGCGATAAACACAATTTCATCTTTGCAGGAAGGCATGCATCAAAGGCCTAGAGGTGGGGATTGTCAAAACAACACATTTAAAAATACATTACACAGACAGAATTCCCATACTTCTCATTCTTAAACAAGGGCAGGCTACACTCCTTGATGTGAGATGCTGTAATGTTGGGCACACAAAAGAAGACAGGTTTCCTCTTGTTCATTAAAAATCGAGATACTACACCACACTTGATCTCTCATACAGAATACAAGCTCATTCATTCATATGAATCGCGTTAACCGGTTGTGTAGTATATATAGTAGTTCTATAAACACTACAGTGAACCTCGATAGCAGAGAACTCTGTCGAATCTTTGTTTTGGTTAAAGAGTATGGAAAAATAGGATGGAAGGATGCGATCCGAGCCACAGAAATGGACAAAAGGAGATGCTATCAACAATTTACAAAATAATACAACAGAAACCACACTGGCCACAAGATGCATGTGGCTTATCTGTTCCCTGAAACCTTCTGGACTGAGCTTTTGAATCGGTTTCTCTCGTTCTTTTCTTCAGGTTTGTGAAATAATGCTTTAGCATGTGAAGCCCACCAGACAGGTGATCCTATTGGAGGAAGTGTCTCATTACATCAGGCTGGGGTCATCAGGGTCACCCCAGCTCTGTGTGTCCCAGAGAACCATCCAGCTTGGCTCGGAATAATGTCCGTCTCCTGTAAGTGTTCCATACGGATCACTTATGGAGGGCAGTTCCGGAACAAAAATCCAGTTCATCTTTTGGGTCCGGTATTCCCATGCACATGCTGGAGGAACTCAAAAGTCCTGGCTCATTCGTTTTTTAAACATTTCTCTTGCTGCTCCACCTTTCTGTCTTTCTCTTTCTTGACTAAATATACTTATTTATGTACATTCCTATTCAAAATAATCTTTTAGAAATGTCCATATAAATTAAATGAACATTTAACTTTTATTGATTCTAAAGTGGCATTTACAAGGGAAGGGGATGTGGGACTGAGGTTTCTCATTGCATTAAAATGAAAAAATAAAAAAATAAGGTGCAGCACCAAACACTGTCAAAATGTGCCTGAGCAAACAAGAGCATGTGTGGGTGGAACAACTGTGTCAAAGTTGTATTTGCCACTAGAGTGCAACTGTCTGGTTCCGGAAGTAAAAAGTATTATTATTATTATTATTTTTTTTTTACCAATAACATGTGTTTAAACAGCTCTGAGGTTGTTAACTGATGAATTATACTTTGGTAAAGCAATCTTTTTCACATTATGGTTACAATAATCATTTAACAGCTGAATTTGTCATGAAAAACTATGTTACCCATGATGCTGTGAGGACAATCTCACCAATCAGAGACTTGCAAAGGCAAATCTCAGCAAAACAGCTTGCAAAACTTCACAAACTTAAAAAAAAGAATAGTTCTAGATTTCACCATCATTTTAAACTCTATTTTCAATAGAAGTGCTTGGGATTGTAGTTTTTTTCACTCACTAAAGCCATTAAGTACATAATCTTGTGCCTTTGTTTTTTTTTGTCCAATTTTCAATACACAACTAAAACAACTAAAAGTTTTCAATTCTTCCAATACCTCTTAATATCTGGTTAATTTCTTTTAATGTCTTTAAAAAAACCAATCAAAAAAATCCCTTTTAAAATCCCTATGGGGAAACAAATTAATAGAAAAAACACTTCCGAAACCAACACTGCTGAAAAAGTGGACAGGCACTAATGCACTCTATTCTTTACAGTCATGCCAAAGCTTGCAAACCCCTTATATACAACACTGTATTCTGTTGAATATCTCTTTTGCATATAACAATGTCCTGTTAAGCACGGTTGCACTCAGACGTTGTTTATTAAAGTCTAATACTGTCCTAAATGTGTCAAATTCTGCTGAATATGAGGTATGAGATCATGTAAATAACTGTTAAATTGAGGATTTCGTGGTTGCAGTTGCGTTATTCTAACAAAAGGGATTCACAAACGTTTGGCCATGACTGTAAAAACTTGACTTCTATTGCACATTAGAAAAGAGTTTAGCACACTTATGATTTCTGGTTTGTTTAAATAGCTTTAAAGGAATATTCAAGGTTAAATTCAAGTTAAACTCAGATGCTATCAGATACAGTTAAGAACTGTAAGGGCTAATTGTTTTAGAACTGTACAGCTGTCCCATAGACTTCCATTATAAGTGCATTTCTGTCAATACATGTTTGTGTTTGTTTTCACAAACTGAGATGATTCAAAATTATTCTTTTTTCAAAATGTTATTTTGAAAATTGACCATTTTTTCATTATTTTAAACTTAGAAATGAGCTTGACTTGTATTTAATATGGAACATTCCTTTAACGTAGCACTGGTAACATTGGTCCCTTCATTTTTAACAAACAATCTGGGGACATCAGTTTTTTGTTGTTGTTGTTGTTGTTATTGTTTCTTTTTTGAGTGGATTGTCAAAAAGTCTCATAAAGCATTACGCAAGACCAAAAGTGCATTGTGTACATTCGGTCTCAAATCAATATAAGTGCTTTTGGGATACATTCATGATTCGTCCGAGGGTGAAAAAACGAGAGGAGAGGGAAGAAAAAGCGGTAAAAGTGCTTAAAGAGTGATTCAGCGGCGAAGGACGGATGACGTTATCTAGTATGTTTTTTCGCTTCATTAAAAAGAATTTGATCCTGTAAAACTATTAAAATGATAAAACATCTTATAAAACTCCTTAAAATATCTCTGTGTACAGATGCAGAAACAACAGTGGCATGCTTAGACATCTATAAGTTGGGACAAAGGGCCTTTGCAAGCATACATCTGTACATAAAAGATCATTTCGGAGTGTTTCCATAAAATAAAAACAGGTTTGAGAGCACAACTCCAGGAATAATCCCTATACGAGCATGTTTTAAGTGATGTCGAATCTGAAATAGTTTGTTGGCCCCTGTGTTTGCAGCAGATTAAGTGTGTATGTTTGTAGTGTGTTGTGTGTGCATGCTAACAGTGCTGCAACAGACTGAGGATTCTCCCTGGAGGTTTTTAAATGTGTTTGTATGAAATGCTGATTTTACATATAATGGCCTCTCTTGCTTTAACACTCGCTCGTGATTTCCCCTCAACACCCTCCATCATCCCCCCCACCACCACCCCCCCCCCAATAACTGTTGGTGGAGTCAGGGAAGTTGATCTCGCTGCCGAACACTTCCCTGTACAGAGGCGGGAAGCTGTAGGCTGTTTCCGGGTGAACCAGGCGGAAGAAATCCAGCTTGTCAATATGCAGGTTACAGATGGACTTCATCTGCGGTAGTTTGGACACCATCTGCAAACACAACAGATCAGATAATCTAAGCCTGACCTTTGCATTAGTTCACAAACACAAGTTAAACTACCGTTCAAAAGTTTGGGGTCAGTAAGATCTTTTTTAGACGATTTATTCAATCAAAAATACAGTAAAACTGTGATATTGTGAAATATTATTAAAATTTAAAACTTACAATTTGTTGTAAATGTTTCTATTCTGTAATGTTCTCTATTTTAAATGTATTCCTGTGAGGAAATAATCATTTTCAGCATCATTATTCTAATTTACAGTGCAACATGATCATTCAGAAATCATTCTATTATGCTGATTTGATGCTTGATAAACATTTTTTCTTATTATCAGTGTTGAAAACTGTTGTGCTGCTTCATATATTTGTGGAAACAGTGACAATTTTTTTCAGGATTATCTGAAGAATATAAATTTCTGTAACATTATAAATGTCTTTACTGTCATTTTCAATTTAATGTAACCTTGCTGAATAAAAGTATTAATTTCTTTAAAAAAGCAATGTATATTTTGCAAATTGTGACAAGTTGAACTGAATAGTCAATGTATATATACTCAATTATATGCAATTTTGATTAACACCCTTTATTATATTAAATGATTGTTTTTTATGTATACATAACCTAACACATATTACAATTTCCACTTTTCACTTTTTCATGTTTTCTGGGTCAGAATTTTGTGCAGAACCACTTTCAGTCAAACAGATTCCTCACCTTATCCAGTTTCTCAGTAGTGGCTCCGTTCATGTGCAGGCTGTGCTGAAGAGCCACGTAAACTTTCTCCTGGAGCTTCTGCACTTGATGAGATTCTGTCAACCACGGCCGATCTGAGCAAAACAGAGCAGAGGTTTCAAACTGTGAGAATGTGTCTCATTTTATTCTTGTATTCCAGTCTGACCCTGGCACATATTTCTTTTTCCAAGAGCACATAAACCCAGCCTTATAAACCTTTGCTTCAGGAAATGCGTGCGAGAGTCTCACCTGGAGCCAGCAGGACCGCAGCGCTGAATAAAGCCATTTCCTCATCACTCAGTTGAAGTCGACTCAGACTTTTAGCCAACTCAAAGACGGCGTTCACTAGGTCAGCACACCCTACAAGTACATAAACATACAGTACACATGCTGGTTACCATGCAATTACATTTCCATTGAGGGCCATAATTTGCTCTTTTGATTTAGCATGGAATGATTTAATGGATCTATTGGGTTCCAATCATTCTAAAGGAAATTATAAGATGTTCTGGGTACAAAGCTTTAGGTTATTTGTGAGAATAACAGAGATTTAAGCAATAAAGCACAACAAGCTTTGCTTTATCATGAATATCACAGTTGGCCTCTATGTTTGTATTGTGCATTGTATCATTGTATGTATTGTAACAGGAAGGCTGCATTTAAAGTTTAACAGATCTTTTCTTCAGAGTATAATGGATTTTCAAAAAAGAAAAATGGCAGGCACTTGATTCAATGTATTGGCTGTTGTTTGGATATTGAGATGCAAGTGAAGGCAGATGACAGCTTGGAACAGTTGGGTTTAAGCAGACTAATAATGACTGGAGAAGTCCTGCTGACATCAAGTCATCTGTCATTTTCAGAAGACGCTGACATTACATTAAACAAAGTCATTTAAAAAAAATAAAAATAAAATTAAACATGCTTGGATTATTTTTTTTCCCAATATGATCTGTAACGTGCATTCAGAAAGTAGATAGTATGAATTTCATTTCATGCTTTAAGCAATGAAACTAATAAAATAAAGAAGTGGTACAATCTATAAATCATTCTACAAACTTATTCCAAGAATACAGGTTTTTATTTGATAAAGCATGTGCAAAGAGTGCTTTCTGCAATGCTTCCATTTAACTTCAATGAGCTATTACTCACCCGAGCATCGCTTGTATTCACTAACGGGGTTAAAAACCCATTTGCTCTTGTGGCTTATTGATTCATGACGCCTCTGCTCTTTCTCTCAAGAGGCTGCTGGTGTTTTGAATTATAAGGTAAAAGAGGATGTGTTTAAAGTGGAATACTAGAGTACTCAATACTGCCTACTATTTTTTTTTATTTTTTTTTTTAGATAGTTTCACATTATGGAACTGTATAAATTTCAAATAGCAGTTTGCTGCTACATTGTTATCACATGCCCTCATTACATTTGACACTTAATCACTAGTTAATCTTACCTGCATGTTTAGTTTCGCAAGAGTATCTAGTTATACTACCAAAAAAGGTATTTTGCATTTGCAATACATTTTTGTATGTTAGCATCCTATTCTGAATTCACTGATTTCATCTAGTTATATTGAAATTGAGTAAAATTGAGTGCATTAAATTATGAATGTGTTGCAGATTGCACATTTTAGCAAATATAGCAGGTCAACCATAGGTATTCTATGTAAAATGGATTACTTAAAGCCTTTATATATAATGCTTAGTTTTAATGCATTAATTATGCACTGTAAGACACCTTATAATGCATTGTTTTATTTCATGAGCTACTGTAACCACAGTTATAATACATTATAATACTTGCATACTTAAATGCATCCAATTCTGTAGATATCCAGACACTCACCGAGAGCTTTGAAGAGCTGAGGACTGGCGAACTTTCCATCAAAAAACATAGTATTGTTTGAAGAGTTGTAAGCACGGCACATTCGGATCAGCAGGATTTCCAGACATCCTGGAACAGTAATAGAGAGAAAGAGAGCGGCAAAAAAGACATGATGGGGGAAAAGCAGAAAAGACAGAGGACAAAAACAAAGACAGATACAGAAAGATAGAGAAAAAAAGAGTGCAGGGGAGGGGGAAGGAAAAGCGGGAATGTGCTCCACCATGCAAAAATACAGACAGAAAATAAAAAAATTATAATTTTTCTCCAAATATGGGAACATCAAACACCATAAAAATTTAAATTCATTGTGTTTGTGATCGTTTTAAATGACATTCAGTAAAAATTGTTTAGAGAAGGGTTTGGTTTTTTTTTCATACGGTAAGCACAAAGAGTAGTAGTAGACAGAATGTTGGAGAAACAAACACAAGAGGAGACAAACATTAGTGCAAGTTTCAAGTTTAAGATCGAAAAACATCGACAGAACTGAATCCGGTGGGGCAGATTCACAAAACAGTTGCGCCACTTTTGTACGTCATTATTCTGATGCAAAACCTGCATTTTATTTCTGTAACCACCCACAATCCAGTTCAACCAGCCCCTAAATGTGCTGAAATATCACTTCTACATGAGCATTCAGTTCATTAAGTTATTGTGTCTGTGTATATTTTTATTATCTCTGGAATCAGAAAATCATTAATTGATGTTAAAATAATGGAGAAATTCATTCTATCCAGGAATATTTCCCAACACAGTGCAGTCGGGCACACAGGTATTTTAAAAAGAAGGGTTTCAGGTCTTTGATATATGGAAACTTATTTCCACAATTGAATGTGTAAAAAAAATAATTAGAAGAATTTTTATTTCATAATTCTGACTTTTTTACCCTCACAATTCTGAGAAACAAGTCAGATTTCTATGAAATTTCTTAAAATTTGATTTAATTCTATTCTAAGAATTAAATTCTTTTAATTCAATTCTTAATTTAAGTTATAAACTATATAAATGTTATATTTCAAAAACATTGTTGAGTAAAAAAATTTGCAATTACCTTTCTTTTTCTACACAAAAAAAGAAACAATGACTTTCCCACCATACACCAATATATTACTCAATTCCTAAAAACATAATAAATCAGTCAGAATTGAGAGATATAATCTCAGAATTTCAAGAAAAATTTGCAAATAAAATGCAATTACCTTTTTTAATTCCTTAGCAGAAATAGGCTTGTTCTTATTTTTTCCTGCAGTTGTGAGTATACATCTCACAATTCTTTTTCTTATTTTTTCCTGCAGTTGTGAGTATACATCTCACAATTCTGAGTTTATATCCCAAAAACTGATGGTATGAAAGAAAGACTGAAACCCGCCCTGTGCAAATTGCACTCAACACTATTTTTTTTGGGTGTGTGTACGTTTGCCATTATCTGAACTGCATGTCAATATCTGCTCTCAGAGTATTCTGAATGTGGTATGAAAGACAACACTAAAGAATCCAAGTGTGTTCTGGAATGGTGTTAGAACATTACCAAATGTGTTTCAACTAATAAAGAGATTGAACGGCCGCCCAGGGCCACATCAGAAATGTCACATCATGGCAGTTAGTGGATAAAGTGATGCGAGTGAGAAATCTGTTGTATAATCTGGGATTACTCATCTGTAATCCGTGTGAGACAAAGACAGCACTGACCTGCTTTGAGCAGGATGATCTGGTCATTCTGGCAGAGGTCCATGAATCCAGAGATGCGCTTTGCGAACTCAACAACATACTGGATGGCGTTTGTAATGTGCAGGGCGCACTGCTGCCACATCCACTCTGCAGACTGAGTGCACAGAGATTGTTAATACATCCGCTGACAAAGAGTCAAATCAGCAAGCACAGTTGCACGATTGACCATCTATTTATGTATTTGTCTAATATGTCATGTAATATGATAATGTTGTACCTTGAGCTGAAAGCTGTGTGTTTCTTCAGGTGTGTAGACATTCCAGGTAAGTTTCTTCAGCTCTTCTGTGCTGTACTGACACGTCTCCAGGTGAGACTTCACAACATTTTGAGTGATTCGCTCTGAACAGAAATTCAACACACATTTTCCCTTAGAATTTGTCTATTTTGATGTAAATAAATCCTTAGATAAATGGACTAATTATATATAGACAAATTATAATTAAACTAAAAAATATAGACAGATTATATCATCTATAAAAATAACCTTATAAAATAGTTCAATTTAATTATTTTGCATATTTATATGAATAAATAAATTAGACATACAGAGCATAATCAAATAGACTGTATATAATTTATATAAAAAATTGCATCTATATATATATATATATATATATATGTGTGTGTGTGTGTGTGTGTGTGCATTACAATGCATAATTAATGCATTAAAACTACTTTGATAATGCATTATACATAAAGGCTTTAAGCAAAGAGGCTTTTTTTTTTTTACAAAGTCTTACTCAGTTTTTTTTACTGTAACAATACAGTACCAACACAAGAGGATTTTCATTGTATTACAGTAATGAGCATTTTTGAGGAAAATTGTTACTAAAGTAATGTCAAAATCTAATTTATCTTAATTTTGTTATATTAGCATAGTGATTAAAACAAATCAAGGACAAGATCATAAAATGAGAATCTACCTATGTCGTGAAGAGAGCAGTTGTCTGGTAGAGATCCCAGGAGAGAGTGGGTAAGAAGACTGTTTTCAGGCAGGATATACTCATGCTTCACCCTCGCTGCTTCCGTCCAATCTACAGTGCTGGGCTCTGGAGAGCTCTGATTGGACCAACTTCCGCTTCCGGCACTCCCAGACCCTCCGCCGCCCCCGAGCATCTCCAGAGTGCAGTACTCGCTCGCCTCCTCTGGGGTGAGAGGCAGGTCGAACAGCAAACCGTCGGGCAGCGTGGCGATGTCATCCAGGTCACTGAGGGTGGCGCTGGAGCCTCCGCTGCTGTACGGCCGGCTGTGCGCACTGTCTTCACCCGTCTCTTCCCGGTCACGTGATGCCAGACCACCACCCAAACCCACCAGGCACTCCTGAGACAGCTGCTGGTGCCGCTGCACCTCCGCGTACAGGCTGTCCCGCTGTTTCTTTGACATTCGGCCAAACTTCACCGCTACAGAAAGAAAAAGTATTATATGTTCACTTAGTATCACTGATATCATTTATTTATAGTATTTATTTACAGACGTTTGAGTTCAGGTTTATTTATTTTTTTATTTTTTTATTTATTTAGCAAGGATGAAAAACTGATCAAAAATAGCAGCAAAAGCATTTAGGCATTTCATTCATAAGACATTGATTTCTATTTCAAATACATGCTGTTTTTTTATTTTCTATTCATTAAAGAAACATGAAAAAATGCATCCCCAAAAAATGTTAAGCAGTACAACTGTTTTCAAAATTGATAATAATAAGAAATATCTCTTGATCGGCAAATCAGCATATTAGAATGACTCCATATAATAATGATGCTGATAAATTACATTTTAAAATACATGAAAATACAAAATAGTCATTTTAAATTGTATTAATATTTGAAAATACATTTTTTATTAAATAAACAGCAGTAAAAATAGTAAATAGTAGTTATATTTATTACTGTATAAATGACTGTTTAATTATATGTATAAGACTATAAACTTTTTATTTGCAAAACTGTAATGTCATACATAAAATTTGATATTTTATTATTAAAAAAAAATCTATTTTAAAAAATCATATAGCCCTCACTGCTTCTCCTGTTTTGTGCAAAATATAATTTTTTGAATAAATACCGAAGACTACTACACAGTACATGTATTCTTTAATGGTAAAAATAACTATCTCCTAATTTATCTTCAAAATATGGGGTAATAAATTAATAAATTCAAAATAAATTCACACTTCTAATTCTATTACTCAAGACTATCCATAAATAGAATTTATGACTATGTAAACTACTTTAAATAAACAGGCTCATATGGTTCTAAACATAATGCAGGTATCTGAAATTGATAAAATCATGCACAGATTCTTGACATTTTCACATCATGATCATCCAATCAATCTAGCTGTGACTGAATAAAACCAAATAGCCACAAAAATCATAATTGTTGGCATTAAGTCTTCCTCAGCTGCCTTTTGACCCTGCTTCTCCTCGTGCAGGACTTTTATTTGAGTCCTGGTTTCTAAAATTCATTTTCCTGACTGCTGGTGGGCTAGACTTGCGCTCACCATCACGGCTCATGCCGAGCGCCAGGCACTTCTGCAGGCGACAGTGTTGGCAGCGGTTCCTGTTGGTTCGATCGATCAGACAGTTCCTCTGCCGCGAACACGAGTACATGGCATTGTTCTGCTGGCTGCGTCGGAAAAAACCCTGCAAAACAGAAACATGGTTACCTCAGCATACAGGATGGCTAAGATCAGGTGTGGCCTTCATAAGTGTGCCCTGCCACCGCATGACGAACATAAAGTAATATAACTGACCAAGAAAACAGAACAAAAACATCGGGATAAAAGATAAGGAGGGACAGAGCACAAAAGGATTATTTTGCTTGCGTGGGTTGAAATTAACTATACAAAGCGCACATCTAGGGTAGGAAAAGAAGAAAATATAATATAAAATCAATAGGGTATTACACCAGAATTCTTACCTTGCACCCTTCACATGTAATAACGCCATAGTGAATCCCAGAGGATTTGTCGCCACAGATCTTGCATGGTATAACCTCAATTTGAGCTGGAATAAAAAACCAAACATCATTTTAAGCATTAAAAGCAAAAACATATCATGTATCACACAGAAAAGCACATATGCACAAATATTGTTTTGACATGCACCACAAATAATATCAACCAATGAAGATCACAGTCAGAGAGGGAGATCTCTCTCGCTGTGCATGGCATGAGGGACAGAAATAGCCAGAGGATTGATTGTCCAACTGAAGGGTGTATTATGTCCTGGCTTTATGAGAGGCACTGATACGACTCATGTGATCAGTGGAACACAGCGTAGGCACTTTTAGAAACTAGACTACCTGGATTCCATATACAGACAGACATTAAACTGATATTTCCTAATTAACAGCAAACAATATGTAAATAAGTACTTAATTATTGACAAAAACTAACAAAATAAAAATGAATTCATAAATAAATGAAAGGATGAATGAAAAAATGTGCTTTATGATAACACAATTATTATGCAATAAAACATACTTTCATATTTATATGCAAACAATTATTTATTATTGTGAAAACCCATATGAAAAATAATGAATTCGTCAATAAATAAAAGAACAGAATAAATTATAAATAAAAAATCAACAAACAATGTGCTAACGACAAAGTTATTTTGTAATGAAATATATTTTCATATTTATAATTATACAAATATTTTCATATGTAAACAAGTTTTCAATTATTGACTAAAAAACGAAATAAATAAAAAGCTAATGCATTAATAAATGAAACAATAAAGAAATGAAAAAATAAATGTTTTTATATATTTAATTATAACTGTTTGACCTAAAACTTCATATAGATAGATAGATAGATAGATAGATAGATAGATAGATAGATAGATAGATAGATAGATAGATAGCTAGATGAAAAATATAATTGAGTTATGTGATAGTTACATTTATCATGCAATCATTTTTTCTTTATTTCATATTTGCCATATAGTGGTGGAATGAAAAAAAAAAAAACTAAGCTTGCAAAAACATTCTCAGTATATAAAAAACATCCTCCATTTTGTCTTTCTAGCTCTGTCAGCTGGAAGCAATGACCAAGATACACTGAGGCATGCAGTGGAAAATCTGTGAGCCCTTGGGTGCCCCTCCCGTACCTCTCTCTGTGTAGTGTTATATAACCTTCGTCTGCAAACATTCCACAGACACGCCATTCAGGGCTGCTCAGTCTAATAATGCAGATGTTCCACCTCCCTGCCACTTCTGACAGCCTATTGGTTTACGTTTGGGCAGATGTGTCTGTGATTGGCTGGCTCTGAGTGTCGCTCTATTCGGCCTGGCTGTAAGCCCATGTGGACTCGCTGTCCTACTGACATACTTTCTCAGTGAAAAGGGGAGGGCGGCTGTGGGCGGATCCTTGGTGCATGTCATTTGAATAGGCCTTTCCCTTCTCTCTGTTAAGGTGGAACTGGTTTCGATGGGAATTTAGACATGCAAGAACAGTGGCAAGACAAAAGAAATGTACTGTATACTTTTTTGACTAGGTAATACTCTTTATAATCAATAAAATGTTATATGAATATTATGATTACTATTATGACATTATTTTATATATGAAATAATATGTTAAACTTATAATGTTGACAAAAATGTGCATTAACACATAATGTGCATGTACTGTGTGTGCATTATACAATCATTTTATAAAATCAATTAAAAAACTTTTAAGAGGCCATTCTTTTCTTTTTTTAATCTGCTTTTTTATTTTACCTGCTAGATTAGCTGTTAGCTGTAACAGTTAAAAGTTAAAAAAACTAAATGTTTCTGATGCATTTCATGAGGAATCCTGACCTAAAAATACCTACAGTAATGTACTCATGTGTTTCATATTAGCATCACTAAGGAACCATGATCCTTTAGTTTCCACAGTCTCTTATGTTCTAAATGCCATTTGTGTGATATAATGGAGAATAAAAGATAAAAATAAAATAAGGACCGACGAAGAATGGAATTATTTACATGCATGGCGATTCAGGAAAATGGTTCAAATCTACTTTGAGTGGCAGCCGCTGTTATCTGTGTTTGCGTGCAGGTGCCGTAATGCAATCAGCTTTGAGCAGAGAGCACTGTGTTAATCAGTAAAGTCTAACTTGGTGACATAACAAGACGACAGATTAGATTAAGCAGAAAAGCACAACAGATTTTAACCATAAGCATTCAGTATAATGCTAAAGGAGCCAATGACCCAACAAATATCACAAGAACAACCATTTTTAAAGTCTTGCAATGACAATGCATAAGCTTGAAAGTATAAACAATCATCTAAAAATGTAGGTAATTGTGTGTCATTTTTCAGTTTGGACTAAAGCGCGTGTAATGAGGTGTAATCGTGTTTCTAATTGGGCTTCTGGTCACGAGGTTGGCTTATGTAGGCCAGTGTAAAGAACAATGATTTTACACCTCGCCTATTTTACATAACACATCCCCAAGCGTAGTGAAATCCAATAGATTTACAGAATTACGCTGTAGTTTCTGATAAGACAGTCAGTCAGTGTGTCAGTAAGTCTGTCTGGTCATCATGAAACAAAGGTCATTCATGCCATGTTCACTTGTTCACTTTAAAGACTGCACTGATACCAACCATACATAAAATAAGATCCAATCATCTAATGGCTCTAAATGGGAAAACAGCTGCTTTTATGCATGCATCTGTGTGTGTTTTCTATACCATGAAGCAATTATCATCATTTTAGTGTTGACTAAATAAAAAGAAAGGCTTATTGTTAGAACACAGAGAATGCGAGTTACATGAATGCAGATGACACAAAACAGACCACGCGAAACGTCCACGATTTACATTAAAAAAGATTCCTGACAAAGTGCAGATCTGCTGTTTATCAATAGAGTATATATATATCACCTGTTACAGCCTTCCTGTCCTTAGCTGCCCTGTGAACATGAGCCACGCTGTGTATATTTAAACACAGCCCCACCTCGCAACAGTATGTCCGGACACGTACGCCCGCAACTGCCTTTAACATTTGTCCAGAGAGCAAACAAAACGGGAGAGACAAAATCCTCACTTTGAGCTTACAGACACAGAGTGTGGATCACAAGCTAAATTAAAAAGAAAAATGCTTATGATTTAATATTTACTCAAAGAAAAAGCCAAGAGGCCAAAAATAAAGAATTCTGTTTTGCAAGCAGAGACCAAAAAGACCTTTGATAGAATTCACATATTTATTATGGTTTTACAGAATTAACAATAACCATAGTTTTAAAGTGGAAACTTTTCATCGTAAATTATTGTCACAGTGCTACATATAAGTTTATATAAATACTATGCACCATAATTTATGTTCATTAATTTTTTTTTTTTTTACATATTTAATAAATGAATAAATGTTTTTTTTTTCACTATGTGAGAAGAAAGAAAGTGCAGAGTGGTATTATTATTTTATAATATATTTAATAAATAAATACATACTATGCACCAGAATGATTATTATTATTTATTATTTACTTTGTGAGAAAAACGAGAGTACAAAGTGGTATTGACCATGGTATTAATGTGAAAATCTGTTTTATTCATGGTAAATTACTGTCATAGTGCTTATGATCATTTACTTACACATCAAATTTTATTATAAATAAATGAATACTTGCTACAGAATTTAAATTATTTCACACTCTGTGAGAAAAGAAATGACAGAGTGGACATTGTTTGGAAAAGCCATGTATTATGTATTTTATCATCATTACATATAAGAACTCAATTTTAAATTATTTTATATGTAATTAAATTCATAACATAATATTTACATATCTTACACACACACATGCACACAAACACACACACAGACACACACATGCACACAAACACACACACACACACTATATATATATATATTTATATATATATATATATATTATATATATATATATATATATATATATATATACATATATATTACATTTACATTTAGCAGACGCTTTTATCCAAAGCGACTTCCAAAAGAGGACAATGGAAGCAATCAAAAACAACAAAAGAGCAATGATGTACAAGTGCTATAACAAGTCTCAGTTAGCTTAAACGCAGTACACGTAGCATATATGTATATATATATATATGCGTGTGTGTGTGTGTGTGTGGTATATATATACACACATATATAAACACACACACGCATATATATATATATATATATATATATATATATATAGATATATATATATATATATATATATATATATATATATACACACACACACACATTTATATAAAAATTACATTTCACACAACAATGCGGGTTTTTTATATTTTGCAAAACTCAGGTTTATCGACAAAAATAATAGTTAGTCACCGTTACGCATGTATTTGTTGATTGTTGTAATAAACGCCGTTTATTGTCTATATCAAGATCGAAGTTCAAGTTCAAACTCAAGTTCATGATGGAAGGTAAAGGCGCGGCGGTGTCCATCATCACCAGCAGACCGCATGGGTCTGCACGACTCCAGCAAAGCGCCTCCCCTCGCTCGCGTTCTGTCTCTCCCTCATTCCCTGCTGTGAGTGCTGTGTAATGCTCAGTGACATAACTAGGTCAGTAGAACAGCAGGTTTGAGCGCTGCTCACACAGCCGGCCATGCTGCCCTGCGAAAACAACAACACGCAGCCGACAAGCCACAGAGACAAACCTCCATCTCCAACATTAACACTCAACAATATCACCACAACCGCACAGAGCGAGGATTTAACTCACAACAAGTCGCGTTTAGACAAATATTTAGATTGAGGAGACTGTACGCGTCACCACATGGAGACATTATATCCACCAAATACATTAATATTTATATTTCCAGTGAATATGTTATTGATTGATACAGATAAACACTCCACTACTTTTACTCTCATAACGTCATAAAACACACCTGTCAAACATGCCAAAATCACGACCAGTCGCTTCTGTGTCAGAATTCCATGAATTTTATACATTTTAACATCTTAATATGAATCACTGTAACATTTGAGAAAAAAAAAATGGAACGCCAAAGTACGTTTAAACGCGTTACAAAGTAACAAGTGGCCGCGCTGCAAATGTGACAGGAAAGCAGTGCGAAAATGTGCGTGAAAACATAGCCTACGTGCAAACGTTTCAATAGCTAAATGTTTAAAAACTATTTAAAGAGCTTATTAAAAGCGACATGCAACGTCTGTGTAATATTTACTTGCATATATTACATGAATTCATGCAGTGCCCCAAACATCTTACCTCTCATTTTGATCGCTGTTTCTTGATTTTCCAAAGTTCACTGGGTGCGGAGCAATATTGTTCGCACTAACATAACATAACTAACATAAGACAGCTACCCGAATGAAACTTTTCACCTCCGACTGTGAGCATTATTAGGAAAATAAAATAGAAGAAAGATCCACAAAGTAAATTCGCGTCTCTTAAGGTCTTCTGTTGTTGCGCTTCGGGTCCAAAAAAATGAAAGTCGCTTTCGTCGTGTGTTATGGCGCGGTATGAAACGTCGTCGTCCTCCCTCTCCTCTCACTCTACCCTGCTAACCTACTTTCAGACGCGTGGACTCTCACATGATCTCTCTGCCGCGCATCCACTCAGCGCTTAAGGTGGGACTACAATTCAGTCATTCAGAATGCTTTTTACTGTAACAGTCAAATCAATTGATTTAATTCAAAGTAAATAAGGTACTAGGGGGACACTAGAGGACAAAAGACAACTGCACTGTAAAAAATGAAGCTAAATTTACGTTGAACTCAAATTTTAAGCCACATTTTAGTTATTTTTTCAAATCAAAAGTGGTGATCATAAATTGATTGGGCCTATACTTTTTCAACTATTACTTTAAAATTGCATCTAAAGGGTTAGTTCACCCGAAAATGAAATTCTGTCATTAATTACTCACCCTCATGTCATTCTAAGACCTTAGTTCATCTTCGAAACACAAATTAAGATATTTTTGATGAAATCTGAGAGCTCCTTGAATCTGCAAATCAACTTCAGTGTTCCCAGTCCCAGAAACGCAAGGACATCGGTAAAACAGTCCATGTGACATCAGTGGCTCAACTTTAATTTTGTGAAGCTACGAAAATACTTTTTGTGTGCAAAGAAAACCAAAATAACAGTTTATTCAACAATTATTTTCCCAGAGTTACCGTCTTCTGCCATTTTGGAGAGTACCACGACACATGTGCGCTTTCCCCAGAACATAATCAACGTAATCAGCTTTTTTTTATTTTCAGCATGTGTGAGTTTTCTCGTTTTCGTTCTGGGGAAAACACACACGTGTCAGGGTCAGAGAGCTCTCAGATTTCATCAAAAATATCTTAATTTGTTTTCCGAAGATGAACGTAGGTCTTACGGGTTTAGAATGACATAATTATTAAAGACATAATTTTCCTTTTGGGGTGAATTATCCCTTTAACTAGTTTAAATAATAATAATAATTACACACACACACATACACACACAATTTTTTTTTTTTTTGACAAAAAATTAATAATTTGTCTGCTTAACGATTAAAATGTAATGTTTTGACAAAAAAAAAAATAATTTGTCTACTAAATGATTAAAATGTAAAAATGTATTTTTTTGTTGAAAATTTAGATTTAGATTTTTTTTATATATATATGAGTTTCTTTGTCTGTTGAACACAAAGGAAGATATTTTGAAGAATGTTGGTAACTGAAAAGTTGACCATTGATTCTATAGTAAGGGAAAAGTACTTTCAATGGTCAGTAGCTACTGTCAACTTATTCTTCAGAATATCTTCTTTTATGTTCAACAGAAGAAAGAAATTCATACAGGTTTGGAACAAGTAAAGGGTGAATAATAATGTCAAGTCATCATTGATTCTGTCACATTCCTGTTTAATACTGTGAATGAATGAATGATGCATTTATATGCTTTGTATACAGTATATATATATATATATATATATATATATATATATATATATATATATATATATATATATATATATATATATATATATATATATATATATAGCTGCTTTGAAACAATCTCTATTGAATAAAGCGCTACAAAAATAAAGGTGACTTGGCTTGGCTTGACTACTGTCAGCTAACTCACTGAGTCATTTTACAGTGTCCAGCTCACTGGAAACATTCAAAATGTCACATTTAAGTGTTGGTTGCATTTAAACCTATAACCAATGCCAGTTCTTTCCTATGCGCACGCCACCAGACACCCATTAACAAGACATTCAATAATTGCTCTGCAAAATGGCCCTTTTATTAATCAAACCTGGCAGAAGAAATCCCCCAGACATAAAGCATAAATAAGAGCTGGTCCTATTATAGTTATGGCAGATGGTTATGTAATCCTTGGAGGCCTGCTGGAGGCTTGAACAGGCTAATTATGCATTATTCATTTATTTTTGAAGAAGCCATCAACCCTTAAATGAGTCTATATTAGGAGGGCTTCTTAAATGAAAATTGTCAATCTATTATAGTTGAAAATGAGATATACTGTATTAATCACATTATACCATTTCAGACAACCAAAAAAACCTGTTTCACATTCCATCAACACAATCCAAGCAGCTGGACAACAAATGATGAGCCAATATAGGAGCCGAAAACACAAATCCACATGTGCCTCCATGTGCATTTGAACTGTGGATCTTTCAAAATCCTAAATGGCAATGACGAGAAGAGCAGCGACTGTGTGTGGAAAAGCTCGGTGATGCAGTTCTCTGGCAGGGGCTCTTATGAAACACAGAGAGAAGATTACAGTAAGTAGGTTAGTGGAACAAGCAAAGAGCACACAGAGTGTAGCGTTCAAAGCGGCTCTGTATTCGGCCTCCTCCTCCCCATCCGCCGCTCCGTCACCTTTTTAATCCCTGTCCACTTCTCGTGTCCACCTCCAGGCTTGAGGTCCTGGGGGATCTGCTTTTCTCCTTTTCTTCTTCTTGTTTCTTTTCTGATTCAATCTGTTTATTTCTATTCGTTCAGCAGACTGGGCTGCTGCGCCCCCTGCTACTCTCTGTCTTTCATCTCTCCTCTCATCTGCTCATCTGTCTCTCTCATGCAATAAACATCACAGCTGCAGAAGAAAGTAATCCACCCACAATAAAAGAGTTTTATTCCTGATTCCACACGTATGAATGATAACAGTGATATAAAAGATGTTTATTGCTACATAGCCTTCTTGTTAAGTTCTTTCGATTTTCTATATTCAACCGTTCCTGTGTTCCCTCATGCGTGTTCGGTAACTAATAGCAACAGCCGTGACATTCTAACCCTAAACTACGCAAACGCAGTTAGCAAAGGGATGGGGGCAGGGCTGAGCGAATCCAATCGCTACAACAGGTTTGATCTGCAGAAACAGTGAGAGAGAATATAAAAGAATACTTATGATTCATAATAGATGGATGTGAAGAATAATAGAATGTTTATAGGATGGCATCTACAACTGACATGTTACAAAAACAGATGTGAGGCTGCAAATAAATGATGGATTAAAATCTATTACGGGTACAAAAGGTCAATGGCCGCAGGAGTTGCACAGTTGGACGCCTTACAGAAATAATGTACTGTATGTTTATTCTGAAGATAGAGTTAGTAGTGTTTGCTAATGCTTTGATTTAAACAAAGCCTTAGTAAAAGTATAAAACTAAAAAATTACAAGTGTAAGTTTATTTTTCTGCTCAATACAAAGGCAAGGTAAATGCAATCACATAGTAGAAAATGAACCCTGTAAAGGCTGTCATATGAAATAATTGTCTGATTTTTTTTATTTAAAAAGTTTATTGAAGTTTATTTAATTAAATAAAAAAATTTAACTCTCTCTGAAAACTAAAAATTTAACTTTTATATTTCACACATCAGGTTTCTATGGCTCATATAGTATTTGTATGGCCAAGAAGTAAGATGAAATTCTGACAGATTGTAATGTAAACCAATATAAGATACAGCATTTATAACAGTATAGCAGACTACTTACATAAAATAAATATCAGTCATCACTCTATATCTCCTAATAACAGGTCTTAGTTAATGCTTAGTTTTATGATCAAAACTCTTTACTTTTTATTATAGAGGCAAAACATATTTTAACACATTTTTCAACCCATATTCAACACATTTTAACATAATTTTTCTTAAAAATCAAGTTTCTTGAATCCAGTAAGTGTCTGTCTTGAACAACAACAATATAAAAGTTATTCATAAGTTTACTTTATGAAATTGAGTACATTTCACAGCAGCTCCACTAGCTGAAGGTGGACATTTTTACAATTATACTAAAAGACCTTTTACAAAACAAGAATGAAATTTCAATCAGATGACAGAACTAATGTCGAAGATCATGCACAACAGGTTTTTCAAGTTTTGATCATGTTGATCATTTAAATGCCTTAGAAATGTGCATATCAGATATGATATTGTACGTTAGAGGGTTAATTACTAAATATTTTTAAAAATAATTTTTAAAAAAGCTGTAAAGATAGTCCACTGAAGGCGAGCGTAGATGAACCCAAGTGCAGTTTATTTACAAGGTGTAATCCAAACATCCAAACAGAGACTTGACTTGAACAGACATGACTTAAACAGACTTGACTTGAACAGACTTGACTTGAACAGACAGGACTTGAACAGACAGGACTTGAACAGACTTGACTTGAACAGACTTGACTTGAACAGACAGGACTTGAACAGACTTGACTTGAACAGACTTGACTTGAACAGACAGGACTTGAACAGACTTGACTTGAACAGACAGGACTTGAACAGACAGGACTTGAACAGACTTGACTTAAACAGACAGGACTTGAACAGACATGACTTGAACAGACTTGACTTTAACAGACTTGACTTGAACAGACAGGACTTGAACAGACTTGACTTGAACAGACTTGACTTGAACAGACTTGACTTGAACAGACAGGACTTGAACAGACTTGACTTGAACAGACAGGACTTGAACAGACTTGACTTGAACAGACTTGACTTGAACAGACAGGACTTGAACAGACTTGACTTGAACAGACTTGACTTGAACAGACTTGACTTGAACAGACAGGACTTGAACAGACAGGACTTGAACAGACTTGACTTGAACAGACAGGACTTGAACAGACTTGACTTGAACAGACTTGACTTGAACAGACTTGACTTGAACAGACTTGACTTGAACAGACAGGACTTGAACAGACTTGACTTGAACAGACTTGACTTGAACAGACAGGACTTGAACAGACTTGACTTGAACAGACTTGACTTGAACAGACAGGACTTGAACAGACTTGACTTGAACAGACTTGACTTGAACAGACAGGACTTGAACAGACTTGACTTGAACAGACTAGACATGAACAGACTTGACTTGAACAGACTTGACTTGAACAGACAGGACTTGAACAGACAGACAGGACTTGAACCGACTTGACTTGAACAGACTTGACTTGAACAGACTTGACTTGGGAACAGACAGGACTTGAACAGACTTGACTTGAACAGACTTGACTTGAACAGACTTGACTTGAACAGACATGACTTGAACAGACAGGACTTGAACAGACTTGACTTGAACAGACTTGACTTGCTCTAGAACAGACTTGACTTGAACAGACAGGACTTGAACAGACATGACTTGAACAGACTTGACTTGAACAGACAGGACTTGAACAGACTTGACTTGAACAGACTTGACTTGAACAGACTTGACTTGAACAGACAGGACTTGAACAGACTTGACTTGAACAGACTTGACTTGAACAGACAGGACTTGAACAGACTTGACTTGAACAGACAGGACTTGAACAGACAGGACTTGAACAGACTTGACTTGAACAGACTTGACTTGACGAGGCATGAAACAGTCTTGACAGAAACAGACTAGACTCTCCAACATCAGGTTACAACATTAATACATGACAGGGAACAAGGCAATAACATGACTACTTATAACAGACAATGAAGGTCACATGACATGAACAAACCAATAAGCAAACAGATAATCACATGACAAGACAATAAACCAATCATGACACAATGAACAAGAGGAACCAATAGCATGAAGACAAGAGGGCAAGGGAAGCATGAAACAAACAGCAATCAAACAATAACAAAATAAAAGACATGAAATCATGAACATGACAAAACCCAAAACATGAAACAAAACCCACATTACAAAAGCCTACTACAATCAACATCTATATATCATATACCAAAAAAAAAAAGCTGTTTGACCAAGTTTGATACAAATGAATAGTAATTAAAAAAACAAACAAAACAAAAAACAATTAGTTCCTGTCTCAATTAAAATCACGTTGTTTTCTTTTTGAAAACACTGACCGGCTCTTTCGATTCTGGTGGGTGGAAGCAGACTGTGCAACGAATGATTTGTCTGTTCTACTATCAAAAGTATTAAATTTGTCGAGCACAATTTGTGATATGAATGAAACCTCAAATCATAGCTTACGTGTGCCATTACTTTTCTAAGCTTTCAGACCTTCTATTTCTGCCTAATGGAAGATAAAACTGCACTTACACTGAAGAAAGAAACTCACATTTAGGAACCTTAATGTGAAGGTGGGCTGTTTTGATTTGAGCCTGTAATCACCTCAGAAAAAGCTGTCACTGGCACGGTATCCTTTCAAAAGATACACCTTATCATAATAGTACTGTAAACATACATGTTAGTAGCTAAAGTGTACATATTCTAAATGGTACATTTAGCAGCTTTTAAAAGGGTACCACAAGTGTTAAATTGAGTAAACCTTTCGAAAAGGTACCGCCCCAGTGACAATACTTGTACCTATTTTTTTATAGAGGATGTTTGACAAATAATACTAATGTGTAAAAAAAAAATGCACGTTGCACCTAATCTGTTGATGAATAGAGTGAACGGACTGATCATAAACTCATTGTACTGCGGAACGATGGACTGATGAGGTGACTGATGGGTAAATCCTCACTCTCGCTCCACCTGTAACCAAGCTGGAGGTTTGAGCGTTCACAGGGATTATGTTTGATCCTGTCTTCGCATGGTGCCATAATCCCACTCCCTCCTGCCCCCCTCTATCCCTCCCTCTAATCCCTTGCTTTTCTACCATTTCAAAAGCTCTCTAATCTCTGCTGGCTTGAGCCTGTTTATCTGATGGGACTCCAGGCAACATGTTACCGGGTCAGTGTGAAAACACACTCTCTCACCTTGTGTTCTCTCCTCCCTCCTCCTTCTCACCTTCCGTTCTCTCTTGTCCTGTTCTCCTCTCTTGTCCTGTTCGCCTCTCTCTTTATTCCTCTCTTCCTCCTCCTCCTCCTCCCTCATCGCTCATACTCTTTGTCTCTTGGGCTACATGGTTTGGTGGGTCACTCTTGGTAGAATTCGCGGTCCGGGGGCACAGAAACTGGACCTAAAGGGCACTTTAGCATCGGCGATTAAAGGGGCAGGGGCTCGAGCCCCCCCCGGCCCACCTGTGCACGCCACTGTCTGCTTGTAGTTACATTACACAACATTTACATTGTACTTATTTTTAATGTACAGTAAAGTACAAGGCCACCTAATATAAAGTGGGACCTTTGATCAGATTACAATCTTTGCCAAGGGGGTATAAAAAAAGGTTACGCTTTATTTTAAGGTGTCCTTGTTACAGTGTAATTATACATTTAAATACTGAGTAATACTAATCATCTACATCCACTTACTTTAAATTTAGGATTAGGGTTGGGTTTTGGGTTACTTGCATGTAATTATGAATAATTTATTGTTATTATAATAGTAAGTATGTAAAGTCTAACCTTCAGGACACCTTAATATAAAGTATTACTATTAAAAAAAATGTTAAAACCACCCAAAATTTCTGGCAACCATGCAAAACAATCCAAACATTCTATCAACTGCATAGAAAAAACAATTATTATTATTATTATTATTATTATTATTATTATTATTATTATTATTATTATTATTATTATTATTATAGATCGGAAAGGAAAAATGGTATAAGAAATCTTATTTTGATAGCAGAAATGGCTATTTCTGTTCATACCTGTGATATTTTGATATTATTTGTATATTATTACAGTAATTGGTGTAAGTTTTAGTAACATTATTGTGCTTTTTATTAGTTCTTTTTATATTTTTCAGGCTCTATTCTACACTATTCAACCCTTTTAAATCTAATTTAAGATATTTTAAAGATTTTATTTTAGCTTTATTTCAATAGATGAAAACTAATTTTAATCATTTTAGTTTTAGCCAACAATAAACAAAGTCATAGCAAGGTAGCTTTGACACACCTTTGTGGAAAAGCTTTTAAACATAACTACGCCTATTGATTTAGACAAGACACTTGTTGAAAATATCAGAAACATGATGTAATTGTAATCTGCGGGCATGAACCAACCTGCCAACTACAACCAAACCAGGTTCACAACAGCTAGTTTGACCATCAAAGAATGGCCAGTCCTTTACCTCAAGAACCCAACAGTCAAAAAACATCCAGACCTGCAGTTTTAAAGTGGTATGAGGGAAAAAAAAACGAATTTCTGTCTCCACCAGGCTACTGCAGTCTTCAACAGAACTTTATAAGGGAAACTTCCAAGTGAGATAGGCTTGTTGTAGGGCATCTATAGTATGAGTGGCATGTGCGGCTTTGGTCAACAAAGGTATCTGACAACAACATCTGCATTTCTTCTACCTCTGCCTTTCAAAGAGAACAATACGCATGCTTCAAAAACATTAAATGACAGGAATATGGACGTCAGCAATGACAGTCACACCTATCTAGAGAAAACGAAAGAGAAAAATTAACTGAATTATAGAACACGTATGTCATCAACAAGGTGGTAAACAAAAGCGGACACCAGTGATGTGTCTCTGATTTGTGAGGCAAATTTCCCTGCAAATGCTCTGGCTGGTGAGAGGAAGCAGATGCTTGCGGAGCCATTGTGAACACGTAGAAAGGGCAGGGACGGCGTTGCTGTGGAAACAGGTGAGCAAGCAAGCCAGTTTACCAGCACTGAATCAGCCAGCATGTCGTGCCATGTGAGGCTGACCCATATAGCGGCAGGGATAGGCTGACTGGCAACAACACGCACCCGCCTTCTTGTTAGTGCACATGCTATAGCATGCTTGCATGCACCTCTCGTATTCTTCCATTTTCTATAGAGCTCAAAGAGACAGATAGTAGAGTTGACTAACATTCAAACCCCACTGAGAGTGAATCACAGCTGTATATTAATAGCATGTTTTGTTGTGATTGACTTTTTTTCTGCTTGGGGTTCTAATAAAAAAAAAAATAAATAAATAAATAAATAAATAAATATATGACTAGAAAGAGAAAATAATATGTTAATTTGAAATTTTATATATATATATATATATATATATATATATATATATATATATATATATATATATATATATATACATATATATACATATTTATATAAATATATATATATATATATATATATATATATATTTAAAATATTTTAATACATTAAGGTTTATATATATATATATATATATATATATATACACACAGTATATATATATATATATAAATATATATATATACACACACAGTATATATATATATATATATATATAAAAAATTCAAATTAACATATTATTTTCTCTTCCTAGTCATATATTTAAGCTCCTCTGAACTAATCAAACCCATCAGATATGGTTGAATCTTTAATCTTCTGTTGTGACACAAAATAGGTCCACTTCTTGTTACTGAACTGAATAGAATCAGCACTGAACTGACTTGAATACTACTGGATAATGACACTATTTCCTTTTGTTGCGCTGCTTGAATTGAATTTGTTTCATAATTGATGAACTTTGCAACACTGACACAATTATTGAATCAAATTGAAACACCTCAATACAGTATTTAACTTCTTTCAATTCAGTATTTAACTTCTTTGGAGCTACCTTACAGCTGAAAGAAAATTTATTTAATTTTTTTAATTAAAACTGCTATTTTCATGTTAATTAATGTAAAGCTGCTTTAAAACAATCTATATTGTATAAAGTGACAGTGATGGTAAAGGCCGCTTCAGTTTTGGGTCAGTTTTATTCCAGCAAAACATTGGAAAATACAATACAAGTGTTTTACTATGGTGTGCACGACAGAATATCTTAACGTGAAAATATATTGTATTTATTCATGTTTCATGTGAAAATTTAAAGATGGTGTTTTATGCGCTGTGGTTGGTCAAAGAGCCCATCTCCAAGTCTCTTTATCCTTAGTTATGGCTCAGACCTGAAGCCTTTGGGTTTTTTTTTTTTTTACTTATTGTAAAGAAAGATTCCATGGATGTTAAAGGATTTTCATGGAACATCAGTACCAATAAAGAACCTTTATTAAGATTGTGCTAGATAAAAACTGTTATTTGGACAATAACAAATGTAATAGCATGATTTCCTCAACAATTTCAGGTGTAATTTATAAATATGTCTGTATAAGGTATATTTTTATTCTTTTTTATTTTATTAGAGCATGTTTTACAAGAAAATACTGTTTCAGTTTCAATTACTTAATTTCATGCCATTCGATAAATTTCATGTGTTACTTCGTTGTAATTATATGTGAAAATTACTAGTTGGGAGAAAAAAGTTTCCTACAGTAGTTGCAGGTAAACGCAAAGATTCTCAGGGAATGCAAAAGCACAAAAGCGTTGAAGTATAATATTTCCTCTAATCTCAAAATCATCAATTACCATGTCTGCTTATAGATTCTATAAATTACTAATATAATGGAAAGAACGAAAGCAGCTGGTTCTAATTTCAGCCAGATAGGATGAAATAAAAGCCAAGGAAACAACACCCATTCCAGTTGAAGTTGAAGTTGAGCTTTATTGTCATTCTGCTACATGTGTGGACATACAGTGGAACGAAATGTCGTGCCTCACAGGACCACGTTTCTACATAAATACAGACAACAATGAAGTTAAACAGTAAAACCTATACACAACTAACCTACTGACAGATTTTGACTTTAAATACTATATATAAATGTTTACCTATAAATAAACTAAAAGAAACTAAATACAAACTATACAAATGCTACTCATAAACACTGTACCTATACACACCTAACCTACAGACAGATTTTTAATATGAATATACTATATATAAATGTTTACCTATACATTGACTGAAACGGGGAAAAAATTATATATAGACTGTACGAATGCTTCACATAATACTGTACATGTGCAAAGAGAAACACTGTAAGTCAAGCAGCTGGCTGGGGAATAGTGCAAGATGATTAGTAGTGCACGAGCATGTAAACATATGAGTCTTTGTGTGATTATGTACACACAGCAGTGTGTGTGAAAAGTGTCTAGTGCGCATAGAGGAGAATTTCACACACAAAAAAAAAAGATGTTTCAGGCAGTTTTTCTGTGATATGGTATGGTATGGTTTGGGGGGTGGAGGAGGTGAGATTTCCATATTTCAGCTTGGGGGAAAAAACTGTTGAGCAGTCTGGCGGAGCGGGCTCTGATGCTCCGGTACCATCTTCCTGATGGTAGGAGCTGGAAGAGACTGTGGGAGGGATGGGTGGGGTCCTTCACAATACTGTTGGCTTTGCTGGAGCATCGTATAAGGAAAATGTCCAGGATGGAGGGGAGAGGGGCACTGATGATCTTTGCAGCTGTGTTCACTGTCCTCTGGAGGGTCTTGCAGTCTGCTGCATTACAGTTCCCATACCAGACAGTGATGCAGCTGGTCAGCACACTCTCAATGGTTCCCCTGTAGAATGTGGTGAGGATGTGTGGAGGGAGACTTGCTCTTTTAACCCAGCGGAGTAAGTGTAGGCACTGTTGTGCCTTCTTGGAGAGTGACATGTTGTTGGTGGTCCAGGTGAGATCCTCTGTGATGTGCACCCCCAGGAATTTAGTGCTGCTGACTCTCTCCACAGTCGAGCTCTCGATGGTCAGTGGGGGTGATCATCACAACCTCCTTTGTGTTTACTCACATTGAGGGACAGGTTGTTAGTGCCACATCATTCAGCCAGTTGTGCCACTTCCTCTCTTTAGTGTGTTTCATCGCTGTTGCTGATGAGACCTACCAAAATTGTGTCATCCACAAACTTGATGGTGGTTGGAGCTGAACTTGGCAGTGCAGTCGGGTCAGCAGCGTGAAGAGCAGTGGGCTGAGCACACAGCCTTGTGGGGCACCTGTGCTGAGTGTGGTAGTGCTCGAGGTGTTGTGACCGACACGGACTGACTGAGGTCTTCCAGTTAGAAAGTCCAGGATCCAATTACAGAGGGAATTGTTAAGGCCCAGCAGGTTTAGTTTGTTAATGAGCTGTTGTGGTATTATTGTGCTGAATGCTGAGCTGAAGTCAATGAACATCATTCTGACATAGGAGTCTTTATTTTCTAGGTGGGTAAGAGCCAGGTGGAGGGTGGAGGAGATTGCATCGTCTGTAGAGTGGTTTGGACGGTATGCAAACTGGAGCGGATCAAGTGTGTTGGGGAGGCTGGTTTTGATGTTTTGCATGACTAACCTCTCAAAGCACTTCATCATGATTGGAGTCAACTCTATGGGACGGTAGTCGTTTAGACAGGACACAGGTGATTTCTTAGGTACCGGTATGATTGTTGTAGATTTGAGACATGAGGGGAGCACTGCCTGGCTCAGCGAGGTGTTGAAGATATCTGTTAGGACATCTGTCAGCTGTGCACAGTCTTTCAGTACACGGCCAGGTATGTGGTCGGGTCCCGCAGTCTTGCGTGTGATAATCCTAGATAGGGTCTTCCTTACATCGGCTGGAGACAGACAGAGCACCTGGTCGTTGGGAGGTATGGGCAGTTTTTGTGCAGGTGTGTCATTCTGCATTTCAAACCGTGAATAAAAGTGGTTGAGTGCATCCGGGAGGAATGTGTCGTCATCACAGGCCTATGGCGGGGGACTTGTAGTCTGTTATGGTCTGAATGGCCTGCCACAGGCTCTGTGTGTCTCTGCTGTCTGTGAAGTGATTGTTGATTTTTTGGGCATATGACCGTTTTGCATTTTTGATGCCACAGGACAGATTGGCTCTTGCTGTTTTAAGGGCTGCTATATCTCCTTATCTGAATGCTTCATCTCTTGCCTTTAGCAGCCCACAAACCTCTGCTGTCATCCACGGCTTTTGGTTTGCATGTGTGGTGATGGTCTTGGTGACTGTCACATCATAAATGCACTTCCTGATATAAGCACTCACAGTTTCATTGTACTCCTGCAGGTCTGTGGAGGTGGTTGTAGGTGGCTGCCTCTTTAAACATCATCCAGTCTGTGCACTGAAAGCAGTCCTCCAGTTTTGAGGTAGCATCATCTGGCCAAACTGTGATGAGTTTTTGAACTGGTTTAGCTTGTTTCAGAAGTGGTCTGTATGCTGGAATTAGCATAGCAGAGATGTGAGCGAGAACCCTAGGTGGAGGCGGGGTACAGCCTTGTACGCATTCTTTGTACAGATGTACAGATGAACTAGAAAGATGACAAAACTCTCTCTGTTTGGTGACCTAATTTTAGTGTAACACCCAACAGATACGATCTCACCCCCTACAAAGACCGCCGTGAGCTCGAAACATCCCACACTCTCTTCCTGTTTAACTCAGTTAAACACATCTAGCTTCTGTCACTCTGATATTCTATATTTTTTCCTGCTCTCCTTCTCACCTTTTGTTCCCTCCTGTCCTTCTTTCACATAATATCACCCCATCCTTCAAAAATCATCAGCTTTCCATTGAGCTGGTCTCCATGGCTACAGCTGTTCTACTTCCTTTTAATACCATCATTCTCACATTCAGCTAAACAAGACAATCTCACTTTCAGTGTTTCCTCTTTCTCAATCACTCGCTCGGGTCTTGAGACTTCTCAGACTTCAGGAGTCTTTTGGAGGTTACACAGCTTCATTTCATTCTCCTCCCACTATCAGATTCCAGAAAACTGGTGAATTCTATAAAAGTGAGAGAGAGGCATTGCTGAGAAACAGAGAGATCTAATGAGTCCCGGTGGTCAGAGCTTATGTAACAGCTCTCTGCTGCGTTAGTGCTAGCTTAGAATATTCACATTGCACTTGAGCTGATGCAAGAGTCCAAATCAGTATTCACAGCGAGCAGCGCATGCAGCAGGGCCACACCAGCACACAGCATATATAGAAGTCTCCCAACACTTTCTGACAGCGAGCACACTGCACTTCACACCAGAGAGGAACATTTACAGCATATTAGCAGGAAATGACACCAAATATGACCATATGAGGGTGAGCAGAAAGACCGACAGAGACAGAACAAAAGACAGGCAGATAGAGTACAGTACACAGAGTAATATCTTGAACGATATATAGAAAGACAGAATGATAGACAGAACAACAGACAGACAGACAGACTGACAGATAGATAGATAGATAGATAGATAGATAGATAGATAGATAGATAGATAGATAGATAGATAGATAGATAGATGGACGAAAGGATGGACAGATAGATAGATCTGCATTTTCATCACCTAGTAATTTATCTATTTTTGCTGATAAGTGAAGTGACATACAGCCAAGTATGGTGACCCATACTCAGAATTCGTGCTCTGAATTTAACCCATCCAAAGTGCACACACACAGCAGTGAACACACACACACACCGTGAACACGCACCCAGAACAGTGGGCAGCCATTTATGCTGCGGTGCCCGGGGAGCAGTTGGGGGTTCGGTGCCTTGCTCAAGGGCACCTCACTCTAACCATTAGGCCACCTACACTCAAACCCACAACCTTAGGGTTAGGAGTCAAACTCTCTAACCACTAAGCCACGACTACCCAATAAGTAAGCATGATGAACAGCCGCCAATGTTCACAGCTTCATTAGCACAATGTGTGTATATATAATGTGTGAGCACTTTGAGAAGTTATAATAAAATGTGTCAAAATGCTACAAGCAGCTTAGAATGTGTGCAAGTTCCTCAAAAAAAAACCACATTGCACATACAACAAAAAAAAATAAAAAAAAAAACAAAAAAAAAAAACAAAAAAAAATACACTAACTTACGGAAGTTTAAGCGGCCATGCATTATTTATTTTTTTCCTTCTTGTTTTCTCGTTATAACGACTTTATTTTCTCGTGATCTCGACATAACGAGTTGTTCAACTAATAACTAATCAACTTTCTCACTATCTCGACACAACCAGAGTTGTTTTCTCACTACCAAAACTTAATTTTATCTCAACACAAACACAATTACATTTAAAACAAACAATGATTGATCTACATCTAACTGTT
Source organism: Cyprinus carpio (assembly GCF_018340385.1). NCBI lineage: Eukaryota > Metazoa > Chordata > Actinopteri > Cypriniformes > Cyprinidae > Cyprinus > Cyprinus carpio. The sequence continues at coordinate 27,810,796 of NC_056598.1, read as the reverse complement.
ACTATAGTTACGAACTTAACTTTGACAGGCATCTGATGGACAACAAGATGCTCTTACTGTAGCCTATCCACCATTTTCCTCAATGCGGAAGTAAGCCTATGGGTGAAACTTCCATTTCATTAGCCGCTATAGGTAAATAACGAGAATAATACCGTGCAGTAAACGGTAAAACTGTTTGCAGTACAAATCAGTGTGTTCTTAATTAAGATAACAGATTAAAATAATATGATAGGACACATCAATATCAAGCAGTAAAATGAACTCTTTTGTACATCTAAAAATAGCTGGACGCAAATGAGACCGGCAGCTAGACCCATTAAATTTACAAATGGCGGCGCCCATTTTTACATCAGGAAAAAGTTGGATATTTCAGCAAATTTTGCTTCGCCTAGGTAATAACTACCTCAAAGAAGCACAAATAAAGATATAGGTGCAAACAGAATACTACGGAAGTTCTAAGCGGCCATGCATTATAATTTTTTTCCTTCTTGTTTTCTCGTTATAACGACTTAATTTTCTTGTTATCTCGACATAACGAAAGTTGTTCTCTAAGAAGTTACAATACTGCGCCAACAGGTGGCACTATAGACCTGAATATAACTGATGGGGTGTTACTGAACACGTTTGAGATAGAATAGGACCTTCCTCGTGATCGCTAAAATTTGTGCAGTATTGTTCATTATTGACATTTAATTAATTCATAAAAGTTAAATGCTTGAATCAATATGACTATTTTGTGTATTGAGTTCTTGCTAGATGCATGAGTTTCACCAACGCGTTCTGTGTCATAAAATAACTGCTTATCAAAACCAAGGTTGATGTCACTGTATTCTGTTTGCACCTATATCTTTATTTGTGCTTCATGGAGGAAGCTAATAAAAATTCGAAGAAAAATATACTCAAAAATAAGCCACAGTAAGAGCGTCTGGTTGTCCATCAGATGCCTGTCAATGTTTGTTACTATAGTAACAGCTAGATCAAACAATCATTGTTAAAAAACTGTCATTGTGTTGAGATAACAAGACAATTAAGTCATTATAACGAGAAAACAACTTTTGTTATGTCGATATAACGAGAAAATTAAGTCGTTATAATGAGAAAAGAACTTATGTCGAGATCACAAGAAAATTAAGTCATTATAATGAGAAAACAATAAGGAAAAAAATAAATAATGCATGGCCGCTTAGAACTTCCGTAGAATACAGTGACGTCAACCTTGGTTTTGATAAGCAGTTATTTTATGACACGTTGGAACGCATTGGTGAAACTCATGCATCTAGCAAGAACACAAAATAGTCATACTGATTTGAGCATTTAACATTTATGAATGAATTAAATGTCAATAATGAACAATACTGCACAAATTATAGCGATCACGAGGAAGGTCCTATTCTATCCCAAACGCGTTCAGTAAAGTGGATATACAGTATACAACACCCCATCAGTTATATTCAGGTCTATAGTGCCACCTGTTGGCGCAGTTTTGTAACTTCTTAGAGAACAACTTTTGCTATGTCGAGATAATGAGAAAAATAAGTTGTTATAACGAGAAAACAACTTTCGTTATGTCGAGATAACAAGAAAATTAAGTCGTTATAACGAGAAAACAACTTTCGTTATGTCAAGATAACAAGAAAATTAAGTCGTTATAACGAGAAAACAACTTTCTTTATGTCGAGATAACAAGAAAATTTAGTCGTTATAATGAGAAAACAAGAAGGAAAAAAATTATAATGCATGGCTGCTGAGAACTTCTGTACATTCTAAATATCACACCAGTGTAAAAAGGAACCTATAGAGGAAGAGATGGGTCTGAAAAAAAACTTTGTGTCTGTGCAGAACTTATGCTTATCATTCTCCTTCTCTGTAGAGCTCCAGTGTTTATTGCAGTAAAAGAATACAAGATAGATCTTACCCTAAGGAACCGAGAATCACAGCAGAGATACAGAAAAAATGCAACAGCAACATCAGAGAGAAACAAAACACTACATATTATAAATAATAAAATGGTGAGACAAAAGGATGCCGTTAACGGAAATGTGCAGGATGTATGAGATGATGCTACTGTTGTCACGGTTTATGAATTCGCTGTCTCTCTCTCGTCCTGTGTAGTGTGTGGGTGTGTGTCTGTGGGCGTGGTATGTGATCACTGCTGATCAGCAGCACCAGCTGCTATCTATTGTGTGTACCTTTTTAAGTGCAGTAACTGGTGTCTCATGTTGTCAGATCGTTGTGGTTTTCCGGCATGTTCCCTTCTGTTTCCCGTGCTGTTTGTGGATCATGGATTCCTTCTGTGTTCTTCGTCGTATTTACCTCCACCCTGCAATGGGATTACAAGCACCGTCACCTGGGATACAGCACTGGATCACCGAGGATCTTCACTGGTAGTCCACCGAAGTCCCTGCGTCACCCACCATCAGAGTTTGTGATCGTCTCGACCTGCCATCTGTGTTGTAGATTTCCTGTGTTGTTTTTTCCATCTGACCGCTGTTATTTACCTTGCCAATAAAGCGCTTTGCTTTTGCATTCTGCTCCTGTCTTCGTTACAGAACTATCTGACCACATCATGGATGCAGCAGGCGCAACCAGCTGGGACAATTTTGCCTCTTGCAGCATAGCGAGGATGGATCAACAGGAAGAGAGTACACAGGAACACAAGTTGGGCAATCCAAGCTCTTGTGGCGCAGGTGTCCGAGTTCACCCAACAACTCCAACACCTGAGAAACCCCGCTGCACCACCCCCACTGCCAGTTCTGCCAGTTCCACCCGAGCCGCCTCATCAGCGTGAGCCCCGCTTACCCACACCGGTAGGGTACTCAGGTGAGCCCGAGTATTGCAGAGCATTCCTTACCCGTTGCTCGATGTACTTCTCATTGCAGCCGCAGACGTTTCGTCAGGAACGGACCAAGGTGGCATATGTTCTCACTCTTCTTTTGGGCAAGGCGGCTCTTTGGGGAAAGGCGGTGTGGGGCAATCAAGGACATGAAGAGGGTTTTCGATCGTGCGGTGGCGGGTAGGGAGGCGGCCAGACTACTCACCGATCTCTGCCAGGGGGAGCACTCAATGTCAGAGTATTCCATCCAGTTCCGCACCCTGGCCGCAGAGTGCCATTGGAACGACGAGGCGCAGTGGGACCGGTTCCTGCATGGGTTGGCTGACCGTGTCCAGAAGGAGATTTACATGCTGGACCTTCCTCCCAAGCTAAATGGACTCATCGAACTGGCACTAAGAGTTGATGCACGCCTAAGTAGAATGGGCCGGTTTCAGCAGAGTCATCAGTTTTGCGGCGCGAAGGACCCACGCACCGGCAGAGGGGACACGGTCAGCCCCGTCTCCAATCCCGAGCCTATGCAGGTGGGTAGAGCTCGGATTTCCCGGGAGGAGAGGGAGAGGTGGAGATCCCAAAGACTTGGCCTATACTGCGGCAAAACAGGCCACTTCATCCACTCCTGCCCGGTAAAAGATCAGGCCCGGTAGTAACTATGAGGCTACTATCAGGTGGGATCTCCGCCGAGAGCCCTCATCTACACTCCTTCCAGTAAGACTAAGGTGGGCAACCCACACGCACGACACCAAGGCTTTACTGGACTCTGGGGCGGAAGGTAACTTTTTGGACTTTAGACTGGCACAACAAATTCAGATTCCCATTTTTCCCCTCACACACGAGATATCTGTCAATGCTCTCAATGGACAGCAACTCCCCAACATTTCTCACGTTACTGGATCCATCACCCTCATTACATCTGGCAACCACTCTGAAATCATAACATTCCTCCTCATGGACTCACCACTGGCACCTCTAGTACTGGGTCACCCCTGGCTCACTCAGCACAATCCCACAGTCGATTGAAGCCACAATTCTGTGTCTGGTTGGAGTAACATGTGTCATAAGTCTTGTCTTGTGTCTGCGTGTTCATCTGTGCCCATTGCTGTGTTTCAGGAGAAGGCAGTGCGTTCGAGCGGTTACAGGGAGCATCCATTTTCACAAAATTGGATTTATGTAACGCTTATAATTTGGTTCGCATAGGGGAGGGTGATGAATGGAAGGCTGGGTTTAATACCCCTAGGGGGCACTTTGAATACTTGGTCATGCCGTTTGGGCTGTCCAACTCCCCAGCAGTCTTCCAAGCACTCGTCAATGACGTGCTGAGAGATATGGTTGACCAGTTCATATATGTTTACCTGGATGACATATTGATTTTTTCATCTTCTATCCAGGATCACGATCAGCACGTCAGATGAGTGCTTCAGAGGTTGCTAGAGAATGGGCTTTTTGTCAAGGCGGAGAAATGCGTTTTTCATGCACAGTCTGTTCCTTTCCTAAGGTACATCGTCTCGTCTGAGGGAGTGCGTATGGATCCTGACAAAGTTAAGGCTGTGATAGATTGGCCATGTCCAGATTCCCATAAGGCCCTACAGAGGTTTTTGGGGTTTGCCAATTTCTATCAGCGTTTCATTCGCAACTTCAGCCAACTAGACGCACCTCTGACTGCCTTGACCTCTCCCAGAACGACGTTCAGGTGGTCCGATACAGCCGAGGCTGTATTTGCCAAACTTAAGAGACGCTTCGTTTTGGCTCCCATCCTCGTTGCCCCTGATCCATCGCGTCAGTTCATGGTGGAGGTCAACGCATCAGAGGTGGGGGTAGGAGCAGTTCTTTCCCAACGTTCTTCCACAGATGACAAGATGCATCCTTGCGTGTTTTTTTTCTCATCGTTTGTCACCTGCCGAATGTAACTATGACATTGGTAACAGAGAGTTGTTGGCAGTCATGTTAGTGCTGGAGGAATGGCGACACTGGTTAGAAGGGTCAGGGGTACCTTTTATTGTATGGACTGATCACAAGGACCTAGAATATATCAAAACAGCCAAAAGACTCAACTCTAGGCAGGCTCGGTGGGCACTTTTTTTTGGAGGTTTAGATTTTTCTCTGTCGTACCGCCCGGGTTCCAAAAACATCAAACCCGACTCTTTATCTCGAATTTTAAAACGATCGGAACACCTGTCCACTCCCAAGTGTATTTTACCCGAGACCCTAATTGTCTCCACTCTCAGGTGGGAGATCGAATCGAAGGTCATGTCGGCCTTAGAGGGGGTAACACCTCTGCCCGATTGCCCACCGAATCGGTTGTTTGTGCCAGAGGGGTATCGGTCTGACGTAGTTCAGTGGGGCCATTGTTCCAGCATAGCATGTCATCCAGGGGTCAGCCGCACCAGTTTTTTGGTAAAGAAAAAGATTCTGGTGGCCAGTAATGGCTTGCGACATCCGCAGTTTTGTCTTGGCTTGCTCGGTTGTGCCAGTGATAAAACTTCCAATCGACCCCCAGATGGGTTACTTCAACCATTGTCAGTCCCTTCGAGACCCTGGTCTCACATCGCTCTAAATTTTATTACCGCCCTCCCACCCTCCCAGGGCAAGACGAACGTTTTGACCGTCGTGGACCGGTTCTCGAAGGCGGCTCATTTTATTCCCTTGCCTAAATTACCCTCTGCCAAAGAGATAGCGGTAACTGTTATAGATCTCGTCTTTCGTTTACATGGCCTCCCGATGGATATGGTTTCTGACAGGGGTCCCCAATTTGTTTCCAAATTTTGGCAAGAGTTTTGTAAATTACTGGGGGCGAGTGTAAGTTTATCTTCGGGGTTTCATCCCCAAAGCAATGGACAAACCGAGAAAGCCAACCAGGATTTGGAGAAAGTGTTGCGATGTTTGATTTCCAAGAATCCTTCATCCTGGAATCAACAACTCTTGATGGTGGAGTACGGCCCCAATTCGTTACCAGTGTCATCCACGGGCCTATCTCCATTCGAATGTAGCTTAGGTTACCAGCCACCAATTTTTTCTAGTATGGAATCCGAAGTCGTGGTCCCCTCCGCTCTCGCCTTCATCTAGAGGTGCCGTCACACCTGGACCAGAACCCGTGAGACTCTGCTCCAGGTGGGGGCGCCCACCAAGGCTAAGGCCGATTGCCACCGGTTGAAGCCTCCCGTATACATCGTTGGTCAAAAAGTGTGGCTTTCTACCAAGAACATTCCTTTCCGATCCGTATCTAACAAGTTAGCCCCCAAATTTATTGGCCCGTTCACTGTCACCAAGATCATTAGTCCGGTGGCAGTCCGCCTCAAACTTTCTCCTGCGTACAGAAGGATTCATCCCGCCTTCCTAAAGCCTGTGTCTAAAATAAAGTCTAAAATAAAGCCTGTGTTTCATGCACGCATTAACCCACCGGTCCCGGTTCCTCCCCCGCCGCGTCTCGTAGATGGGGAACCAACTTATTCGGTTAACCATATTCTGGATTCGAGATGGAGGGGATGCGGATTCCAATACTTGGTGGACTGGGAGGGTGACGGTCCAGAGGAGAGAAGTTGGGTTCCTGCTAGGGACATTCTAGATTACCCCCTGATCTGTGATTGCAATTGACAGGTAAGTCCAGGAGGCGTTCCTAAGGGAGGGGGTACTGTCACAGTTTATGAATTCGCTGTCTCTCTCTCGTCCTGTTGTGACGACTGGGTGAAGGAGAAGCTGGAAACAAGTGCGAGTATGAACAATTTAATGAAAACCAAACAAAACAAACAAGAATACAAACAACGCTGGGAAGACGACAATCCAAGATGGTGGGAGACGTTGAGTAATCCAGATGGTGATGGTGAGTTGGCAGCAGGAGAGGATGGCACAGGAACTGCGGGGAATCAAGCCGAAGGTAAGTGGTGATGCTTGTGATGGTGCGATGAGTGGATGAGGTTCCGGGGGAAGACACGGACATCCAACGCAGAAACAACACAGAAGCAAAGAAACAGTTACCAAACATGAAAAAACGCTCTCACAAACACAATACGTGAGACAAGCCATTATATAGGGAGAGAGTGATGAGTGACAGCTGCTGCTGATGACAATTAACGGAGACGCCCACTAGCTAATCAGTGCAGACGCAAAATACACAGACTTCACCACAAAGTGCAAAACCCAGAGATCACGGTTTTCCAACCATGACACCTGTGTAGTGTGTGGGTGTGTGTCTGTGGGCGTGGTCTGTGATCACTGCTGATCAGCAGCACCAGCTGCTACCTATTGTGTGTGCCTTTTTAAGTGCAGTAACTGGTGTCTCATGTTGTCAGATCGTTGTGGTTCTCTGGCGTGTTCCCTTCTGTTTCCCGTGCTGTTTGTGGATTCCTTCTCTGTTCTTCGTCGTGTTACGATTACGAGCACCGTCACCTGGGATACAGCACCGGATCACTGAGGATCTTCACTGGTTGCCCACCGAAGTCCCTGCGTCACCACCATCAGAGTTTGTTATCGTCTCGACCTTCCATCTGTATTGTGGATTTCCTGTGTTGTTTTTTCCGTCTGACCGCTGTTATTTACCTTGCCAATAAAGCGCTTTGCTTTTGCATCCTGCTCCTGTCTTCATTACAGCTGTATAACATACAAATGACTAGGGTTGGTAAGACTGTGTTTAATGTTCTTGAAATAAGTCTCTCATGCTTACCAAGGAGCATTTAAATGATCATAAAAAACAGTAATATTGTGACGTATTATTGCAACCAAAAGAACTGTTTATATATGTTTTAATATAATCAATATTTAATATATTTTAAAATATAATTTATTCCTGTGATGTAATGCGCACGCACACACACACGTATATAAACATATGACAAATAAATAAAGGAATATTGCTGGATTAGTACCAGGGAGAGACCAAAAATAACAATAAAATAAAATAAAAGTTAAAAATCAGCTTTAGTGGGTCAATAGAGTTACTTTCCAGCTGAGTGCAAAATTAATGCATATATTACAGTTTTTCTGTCGCTTTGGTGCATTTCTCAAATCAGAAATTAAATTCTCAAAACTACTTGTACAACCTCCACATCATCTAGTCATTTATACTCATCATAAAACCAGTTTCTCATTCTTTTGAACAAGTTGCAATTGCTTTTGTACATTCATGCAACTGATTATGCACATTTATCTGCAATTTCCTACATTATCAGTTGCTAATGTCATGTTGCTCAAAATTTATTATATAGTTTTCTGTGCAATAGTCTTACCCCTCAAAACATCTAGTCTTTAGTTCATTGTATAAGTCATTAAATGCAAAATGGTTCATCTAGTTGTCATAAACTGCCAAGCACATTTATTTATTTATTTATTTAAAAAAATGTACACATTATTATTAGGCTTTTTGTAAATTGTGCAAGTGAATCTTGACCAATGAAGACAATGTAGATCAACCAATGATAACCCATTTCTCTGAAATAGCTCAAAGGTTCATTTCATGAATCTTCAGTTGGAAAGCATATACTATATAGACAGAGGACAACACGAGTTACAAATTCTGACAATGGACTTATTTTTTTATTTTCATCTTTGTGCGCATATTTCTTTTTCCTTTTCTATACCACAATGCATTGTAAAGGGTTTTTTTTTCTTTTTTTTTCTTTTGGTCAGACCACTAGTAAAAGTGTAACTGGGAATTATATCTAGTCTCTTTCAATCAATATCCCACATACAGTAATGTGTAAATTTGTACTTTTGAACTGGATATATGGCATACATAAGCATATGGCATACTGTTCAGTACAGTAACTGTCATCCAAAATGTTGCCATAGTTTACATCAGTACATCAGTTATATTGACAACATGACTAAGCATTTTATCTTGTTTGTGAATAATGACACAAGGATTTTTTATTCTGATGGCACTGATATGTTCATTGGCATAAATACTTGCTTTTGAGAGATGAACTAAAGATTTTGAGTAAGTTACAGGCTTTTGCAGGTAATCTATTTTGTGGTGCTGTTTGTACGAATTGTTTTGAGAAATGCAAATACTTCTTTGCAAATATTAAGGACGAATCAAGAAATGCACCAAAGCGACTGAGAAAAACTGTAATGCTTATATATGTCTGCAAAATACCTCAAAAAGTAGTAAAGTTTGATTGAATATTTTAAATGATTTGATATAGGTAGGGTTATGTAGGCTACCTGATTTTCCATCATAAGTGTTCAGCTGACCTACTTCAGATGTTCCATCAAGGACAAAAAGATGCCACTCAGTATAGACCATTCCTGAAAGAGAGAAATCGGTCATTCATTTTCACCTTCTTTAAAATCACAGAGACCCCAGACTCTGACCCTGGACTGTGTTGTAATTATTGGCTGCTTTTTCCCCCAAGCACTTTTCTAAAGATGCGAAGAAAAGCAATTTTGGGAGAGAATAAAAAGAATGGTTTGGAAAAAAAACTGCTCTGATTCAGTACATTCAAACTAGAATGTGGCACACAGACAAAGAAAGAAAACAGGGAGAGAAAGACCAGAGAAAGAAACAATTTACAGTAGAAAAGAAAGACACAAAGATGTACTGTGTTCGAGGTTGATGTGAATAAACCTTACTGTCATTCTTCATCCGGCCAGCAGGCGCCAGTGTCCGGATTCTCACCTGTGTTATTTTAGCAGCATTGAGATACTGTTCTAGTTTTTATTAATATCTATATAATTTGTTTTTGTTTTTATATTTTGTTTTCATTTTAATTTCAGTAAAGTTTTAGTAATTTATTGTGTGCTTTAGTCTGTTATACTAGTACATAAAGAATAGCTTATATATATATATATATATATATATATATATATATATATATGTATATGTTGTGTGTGTGTTTGTGTGTGTGTCTGTGTGTGTGTGTGTGTGTGTGTGTGTGTGTGTGTGTGTTTGTACTTAACCATATACCTACACACTAAATACTATGCACACCCTCACAACCATACGCATCTTGTTTTTTTTTTTTTTTTTAAATGAGCAATCCCCACTCATTTTGTTTTTCCATGTGTGCACATTTCACAATAGCATTTTTTTTTCACAACACCATATATTTATGGCACACCTTGTAAAAACTGCATATTACCAATGCTGTAAATGGAAATCTGAAGACAGCAGTGAGCATCTGTTTAATCTGTTCTGACACTTTATAGCACCTTCAGTGTCAAAAGTTCAGTCAGAATCTACATCATCAGTTATGTGACATCATTCAGCATCACCACAGGAAAGACGCAGGCTGTCAGGTCATGCAACAGACAGCCTACACATTTCAGTTCTTTAAACGTAGTTTCGAGAACTGCACTGCTGACAGACTCACAGGCTTTTTTTTGAGAGAAGAGCAAGCTATAAATCATGGTGAGTTGTTCTTGTTGTCAATCAGGGGAATGAAGGAATAACTGGATTATTCAAGTAGCAGTCAAACTTGTTTTATTAACATGATAACTTAAGGTATTTAAGGCAATGAGTGTAAATGCAAGGGATTACGGCAGAGTTTTCAGAAGTCGTTCTGATTCACTGTAATTATTTAAAACATCTAACATTATTGTTTATAACATAATTCATATTCATGGTCATTTCAATGACAAATTTATTTATATAGCACCTTTAGAAACAAATTTAAACTTAACAAAGTACTTTACAACTATAAAAATGAGCTAAATACATTAATAATAAAATAAAATCAAAGTAAATAGACAGAGTAAATACTAAAATCATAACAAATCCTCTACAAATGTAATATTTGTAATTATACTGCCTGTAACAGGAATATACTGACACTTTTTATTATTATAAATGTGAGAGCATTAAAAACTGTACATTTTACATGTTATGATTTTGTATTTAGAGCTTTAAAGCATGTCTCTAAACTGTATATCAAACTAATTTACGTCACAATCAACTTATTCAATACAAACCTATTGCTTGTTAAAGCATTGCATGTGACCTCAAAATGCTACACTTCCTGTCCTCATGTATCTTAAGATAGATGACTGAATCAAACCACAGTGGGGTTTTTTTTTGTGCTTATGCTTATTTGCACGTATACTCTCTATAATCTACATACAGTACAGTGGCTTAGAAAGTACAGAAATTTAAAAATGTGTTAATATCATTGCATTAGATAACAAAATATAAAACCATGTGGCATTTATTCAGCACAAAGCACTTTTCCAAGGTAAATAACTGACAGAAAAACTATTATGTTCTTTAAATGATAAAACAATAGATACACTGTTCATCAAAATGTATTTGTACACTTCCTGGTTGTGAAACGTCAATGGAACTTTCTCATGATGAAACCAATTTCACTTCTAACTTCATAAGAACTAACTTCATACAGCCACCGAAAACCACCACAACTAAAAGACACTGATCAAATTAATTCTGACACATTTTGCTATTTAATTCAAAAACAAGCCAAAAAACCTCAGAAAAGTGAAGGCTATCCTGCAGCATCTGAGCTCATGCATTTGAATATTTGACTTGCAATGATGACATTCAGATAATTTAGCTCCACCAAGCAACTTTCTCACTTAATTGACCACTAATCATTTGTACAATATCATTGGCTCTCATCTAGGTGAACTTCAGTGCAGCGAGGAACCACACAAACATACCTGTAGCGCTCAGTTACTTTGAACGTGTGGTCTACCCACCTGTCTTCATAGTGGGCCTTTTCTTCAACATCACGGCTCTGTATATCTTCTGCCGCCTCAAACGCTGGACAGACACGCACATCTACATGTTCAATCTACTGATGGCCGATTTCCTAGCCATTATTTTTCTACCTTTCAGGATACTGGAAGCTTTTCAACCGATTGAACTCAGCGAGCTGTGTACATTCCTACTGTGCACCCAATACTCCAACATGTACAGCAGCATCTTCACCATTACAGCCATCAGCATTCACAGATTCATAGCCGTCAGGTTTCCGTTTCTGACCAAAGCACTGGCCTCCAAAAGTAAGATGATCGCCATTTCAAAGTGCATCTTCATCTGGACGATCATAGTGGTCATCTGTGCTTGTCACTATGAAGACCTTCTCACAGACAAATTGCAGACCTGCTATGACCGAAAACTAACAACAAAGCTTAATAGAACCTTTTTCTTGCTTTTAGAGATTTTAGGTTATCTTATTCCAGTGCTCATCGTCATACTTTGCTCCACACAAACCATCTACATCTTGATCAGATCCCTTAAGCATGTCCAAGGCAGAGATAAAGTGGAAAGGAAAAACATTGCCGCTATCATCACTGCAAACATGTTCACATTCATAGTTTGCTTCACGCCCGTTCATATTGGTCTTTTGTTGCAATATGTATTAAATGTTTCATCTGAAGACTTTGTGCACGTGTTTCTTGATGTCGCCGAGTGGATTGCTACTACCAACTGCTGTCTGGATTCGATTGGCTATTACTTTCTGCTGAAAAGAGTTATAAAAGGGACAATGGTTCATACTGAATGTAAAAAGTTAGCCAGAGTAAGTTGATCTAGATTAGATTGAAGCAGAATCCCATCATATGTGAGGAACACAGTTTAACAAAGCTTGGTCTACAACTGACAACACTGGTGTTATCATGGTTACAAGATTTGATTTTGTTGGAAATATCATAATATTAAAAGTACAATTTAAATACTTTGTTGCACAAATAAAGTAATCGCATAAGTATGCTATGGCACCACCAGATTATATTCCTGCTTTTACTGTGTCTTTTCAAAAAAAAAAAAAAAAAAAAAAAAAAAATATATATATATATATATATATATATATATATATATATATAATATATATATATATATATATATATATATATATATATATATTGTATGTAATATATTCCAATAAAATGTCTAAACGATTATCCACTGCACTTTGCATTTTTTTGTTGTAATAATTATTTATTGAAGAAGTAATATGTTTATATGAAGGAATTCAATAATATTGTTTAAATAAAATAATTTACATTTACATTACATTTACATTTAGTCACTTAGCAGACGCTTTTATCCAAAGCGACTTACAAATGAGGACAATGGAAGCAATCAAAAACAAACAAAAGAGCAATGATATATAAGTGCTATAACAAGTCTCAGTTAGCCTAAACGCAGTATACGTAGCAAGGGCTTTTAAATAATATAATAAATAAAAAGAAAACAGATAGAATAGAAAAAGAATAGAGCAACCTAGTGTTAGAGGTCTTTTTTTTTTATAATTGTATAATAAATGAAAAGAAAATAGATAGAATACAAAAGAGATAGAAAGGTAGTTAGATTTTTATTTTATTTTTTTAAATAGAATTAGAATAGTGAGTGCAAAAGTTAGAGGGTCAAATAAAGATGGAAGAGATGTGTTTTAAGCCGATTCTTGAAGATGGCTAAGGACTCAGCTGCTCAGATTGAGTTGGGCAGGTCATTCCAGCAGGAGGGAACAGTTCATTTAAAAGTATGTGAAAGTGATTTTGTGCTTCTTTGGGATGGCACAATAAGGCAATGTTCACTTGCAGAACGCAAGCTTCTAGAGGGCACACAAGTCTGAAGTAATGAACTTAGGTAAAGGGGTGCAGAGCCAGTGGTGGTTTTGTAAGCAAACATTAATGCTTTGAATTTTATGCGAGCAGCTGTTGGTAGCCAGTGCAAATTGATAAACAGAGGTGTGACGTGTATTCTTTTCGGCTCATTAAAAATTAATCTTGCTGCTGCGTTCTGGATTAATTGTAAAGGTTTGATAGAACTGACTCAAAGACCTGCCAAGAGAGCGTTGCAATAGTCCAGCCTGGACAGAACAAGAGCTTGAACAAGGAGTTGTGCAGCATGTTTCGAAAGAAAGGGCCTGATCTTCTTAATGTTGAATAAAGCAAATCTGCAGGACCGGACAGTTTTAGCAATGTGGTCTGAGAAAGTTAGCTGATCATCAATCATAACTCCAAGGTTTCTATAAAATAATTATATTATATTATATAAAGCTTAGCTATGATTTTATCCAGTGACTTTGATTATATTAAATTTTTCATTTTACATTTTTATATAGATTTATACATTGTATTATTTTTATATTATTCTATGTTTACATAATCAGATTCCAAAAATTAAGTACTTGTAATAAGATTAAATTAAATTTTTAAATACTCGTAACCATTCAGTTACTTATTTATTGAATATATGATTACATAATATATTATTCACACAATAGCAATAAATTATTCATTTTTCATCTTTTTCATCTTTTAAATGTTCTTTTCTAAAATAGCCTACTGCTTCTATGCATTCAGGAAGTCTTTTTTCACCTAATATATTTACTTGAAGTACCCTGAGATAATATATATATATATATATATATATATATATATATATATATATATATATATATATATATATAATATATATATATATATATATATTCATAATAATAATAATAATAATAATAATAATAATAATTATCACATTTGCATATTCACGGTTCTCTGTTGGTTAATGGTCACATTACAGTACATGCAGGTAAACAAATACTTTTTTAGTGTTTTATTTCATGAAGCCCCTGTTGTTAATTTACAAACCCCAGTTTGGGAAACCTTGAAGTATGTTATTACATGTTATTAATTACAACGAATGGAAAATATTTTCTTAGTCTTTGTATTTTTAAAATTTTTTTTATATCAGTATGGTATGAGATTGTCCTATTTGAATCAATGTGATCAATTTTATTATTATATTTTCAATGTATTTATTTTATTAAACAGAAAATATTTGTACCATGAATTATTATTTTTATTATTATTTGTATATTATATTTAGTATTATTTTTATATTTTAATTAATTAATTTTATTAAACAGAAAGTATTTAAAATATTTATGAATATAATACACAAATATAGATAATAATTTAAGATAGATAGATAGATAGATAGATAGATAGATAGATAGATAGATAGATAGATAGATAGATAGATAGATAGATAGATAGATAGATAGATAGATAGATAGATAGATAGAAAAATAAACTTCTCAAAGCAGGCCTTCGGCTAGCAGTTTGCACGGTTTGTCATGTAAGGTTAAACTGTCCTCTAGTGGTCATTCAGTGTATTTGTCACACGCTTTGTCTCTGCAGTCTCGTGCACACACAGTAGACAGCAAAAGCATTTGGCACGTGGCAGTATGTGTAGCGATTATATGATCACATGAACTGAAAATTGCCAGTGTTAAATACCTCATCAGGTCTAGAGAGTACTAAAAACATCATCCATATTATTAGTAATACGTTTTTTTTTTTTTGTCATGTTACCATACAAAGTAGGCCTAACGTCGTATTGTTTTGTTTATACAGTATCATAGTAAAAGCATAGTATGAAGAGCCTTCATCAAAATATAAATCAAAGCACTTTTGTATTACTATCTGATAGCATCTCTGCAGGTTTTGCGACTGCTTGAGATCTGGCTGTCCAGTCATTGTGAGAGAAAATGTTGCACTATTTTGATGTTCTACTCATTTTTATCATTATTGCGGCATTTAAAAAATGATGTATAATTACAAAAAAAAAAAAAAAAAAAAAAAAAAAAAAAAAAGAAAACTACACAACAGGTTGTACACGCAATGTAACGTTTCTGGTACAAACTATTACACCTTTGACTTATTTTTAGTTTTAAAAGCTATTAAGAAGCAAAGGACACAAATGAGTCGAATTAACCTGCATTGATGCTAAATGCCTGATGCAATTGATATGTTGATGTGTCTACTTAACTTCCAAGTAATGATCCTTCAAAACAACATCACTCTAGTCTTCAGATTGCACAGAAGTTGCTATGGTGACATGGTTCTCCATAGCAACACAGAGATGCATTCAGTGAAACGCCATCTACTGCAAATGAAGGAAACAAGAACCTTTCCACTTGATGAACATGTATAGAAAATATTAGTTAGATATATGCTCCAGTCATACTCAGATATTCTGTCGTTTGAATAACAACGTTTAACAAACAGTTAAAGGTAGCCATTGAGGGACTAAGAGATTGTTTACAGTAGGCCAAAATGTCAATTTATTTTTATATATTTTTAACCATCTTTGATACCAAATTTGATAGTTTTATCAGCAGAATGGAATAAGACAAACAAACTAAAACCACAAAGCATCACTGAATGCAGTCAAAACCGTGACTAATACTTACTAGTGTTTGTGCTGTTGTTTTCCCTCCAAAATGATGTCACTTCCTGGAGGATGAAGCCATTGAGGAACTGGCTTTTGTTAAAAAATAATTGAATATTACTTAATGATTTGTCTGTTTTGATTTAGATGAGACAAAAATGGCAACATCTGCTTAGACCAAAGTATTAAAATTATAAAAAATTTGTTCCTATGTTTGGTTAACAGTGCATGTATAAAATAATCACAAGGTTTGCATGCAATATTTCGGAGTGCAATAATTTTCAGTGCTTTGCTTTAGAAATGGTATCATCTGTAACATCTGCTCATACTAGTGAAATTATTTCAATTCTGCTCCTATGTTCAGTTAATTCTGATGTGGTGAAAAATTAAAATGAACTAATGTGATTTCCATCTTTTAAAATTGTCAATTAAATATTTTATTTAAACTGAGACATATATAATGAGTACAATGAAAATGTATTTTATTTTTCATGGCTTCAAAGTGATTTGATTAAACAATTATTAATACAGGCTCTTATTTTATTAAACTGTTATTTTTAAAAGATAATTCATTACATGCTAACCTTCTACTGGAAGAAACAGTCTCTGATGTAAGGTAAAGGTTACTAGCTGGCCTATAGGTATATGGCATAGTGACTTACGGTAGCTACAGTAGTAAAAGTCTGTTTTATAATTAACTATATAATATCTTGGGCAACTGGCACCTATTTAAATCTTTATAGTGAGCCTTTCTGCAAAATGGGAGTACACTCAGAAAAAAAGGTACAAAAGCTGTCACTGGGTTTGTACCTTTACTAGTTAGGTATTATTATATATATTAATAAGGTACTAAATTGCACTCTTAAAGGGAAAATAAGGTACAAAAAAAGTACCGCCGCAGTGACAGCTTTTGTACCTTTTTTACTTAAAGGGATACTCCATCGCAAAATGAAAATTTTGTCATTATTCACTTACCCCCATGTTGTTCTAAACCCTTAAAAGCTTTCACAATTTAAGATATTTTGGATGAAAACCGGGAGGCTTGAGACTGTCCCATAAATAACAGTGTCAAGGTCCAGGAAAGTATGAAAAGCATCGTCAGAATAGTCCATCTGCCATCAATGATTCAACTGTAATGTTATGAAGCAACGAGAATACTTTTTGTACACGAAGAAAACAAAAATAACAACTTTATTCAACAATTCATCTCCTCTGTGTCTCTCCAAATCAGCGTAGCGCCATTTTGGCAAATCTAAGCAGCACACAGGCGGCATATGCTCTTCTGTGTCCGCCGCGCCACACGGATACGTTTTTTACGTGTATTTATGCTTTGGTTTGAAATCAAACAGCCAATCGGCGCAGCGCTGCTGACACAAAAGAACGTAAGCCGCCTGTGTACAGCTCAGATTTGCCAAAATGGCGCTACGCTGATTTGAAGAGACAAAGAGGAGAGGAATTGTTGAATAAAGTTTTTTTTTTTTTTTTCTTTGTGTAAACCACTAAATCAGTAAAACTGTAATGTGATTTCTTGAATCACTGATAGCAGAGGGACTATTCTGACGATGCTTTTCATACTTTCCTGGACCTTGACACTGTTATTTATTTGGCAGTCTATGGGACAGTCACAAGCCTATCGGTTTTCATCCAAAATATCTTGAATTGTGTTCCGAAAATGAACAAAGCTTTTACGGTTTTGGAACGACGTGGGGGTAAGTGAATAATGACAAAATTTTCATTTTGGGGTGGAGTATCCCTTTAAGAGTGTAGCATCATATCTTTAACACGGATGACACATTTAACAGAGACAAAGGTCAAACAATCAAATGCGTTTATTAGAATGATAAAATCTCCATGTTGATTTACATCTGAAAATAAGTGTGTGCTCCAGAACTGAGTCGTGTGTGTTCATGTGTGAAAGGTGTGTACTTCTATACATGTGAGATTATTTAAAAAACAACAAACGAACAAAACAATTTTCACTGGATACCACCCCTGGACTTCTATACACAGGGACGTTACATCATTGCCAGCGGAGGGGTGGAAATCAGGATTTGAGCTATGTACAGAGCAGCTGAGTCTATGTAAACAACTCAACATAACACTGATTCAGCCTTACACACAGCCCTTCATGTCGAAGGCAAATCTGTGTCGCCATATACACTTTCGTACAAGATGCCAGTTATCAAGAGATCAAGAATCCCACTTCATCATTTGCAAAGTCTGTGACAACCAATAAATGTGATAATTTGTGGAACAAAAAAGCAATGAAACATTGTGGAAAAAGTCAAACACACATTGTTGGCCTTGATTATTGTTCAATATTGTGCTTGTTGCAGCATGATCGGAGATAAAGACACTGGGTTATGACAGCAAGTGCTTATGGGAAAAATCTTTTGATTACATTCACAGCACATTCAACATTGCTTTGACAATAAAAGACCAGAATAACCACAGAATGGCACTGCGTGAAAAAGTCAATGTCACTCAACATCACTTTGAGCAGTTAGGCATAAAAATGAATGTGTGGACACTTTTTTTTTTGTTTTTATTGAAGGCAGTTTGTGTGTGTGTTTCTTGAGGTTTGAAAGAAATAGTCAGGAATTATACTGGGAACTAGACTCAGCCTACTATTTCCTCAAAAAACCAGGCAAAACACGCTTCTACATACTAGCACGTTGTTGCTATGTGGTAGCTTACTAGCTTTTCTCTTTCAGCAGAAAATCATCCCTGTTTTATCATCCACCAGGCAAGAAAGTAAACTCTGATCATTCAGAAAAGTAAAAGCACACCTCAATAAACTGATCAATTTAAGGTCACAAGTCACACTTTGAAGAAACACTTGTTTTGGCGTCTTCGTAGCTTATTGGCAAACTTAGTGATTCCGTTTTCTGTTGGCAAAACTTATGAAGATGGATATGGCACAGTTTCTTTTGAAGATTGTGAATTTGAAAACTTGAAAACTTTGAGATGTTTGCTGAAAGTATGTGATATCTTCCTGACTTACTTCTTTCTTCACATATGGTTAGCATATTAGCATATAGCACATTTGCTACTTCCTGCATTTGATTACTTGCCTTAGAGTCCTTGACCTACAGGTAAGCAGCTATATCCATGCATTTCCTGCCTACTGGGATCTATTTCCTGTGTTCTGGATCCTATTTCCTGCCTGGTGTATCTTCAATGCTGAAGAGAGGAGACCTAAATACATACACACAGTAATTTAAACTCATAAACACACACAGGCACACACACAGTGCAATCAACCATGACTCTCCTCTCAGCTGGATTTATGAGCTAATCAATGTTCAACCGTCCATTGCACACAACTGCAAGAGTGTGTGTTTTCTGAGAGCATCAGCAATGGCATGATCGTGCTCTCTAGGATAGAGGAGTATGCTTAAGTGATGCATGTGTACGTGCTTTTAATAAGAGACATCTTGCAGGTGCGTGAGAACCATTATTACGTGCATTCCTGTGTACTCAAGTGTGTGTGGCAACTCATCTAATCAGACATCTGCTTTCAATATCAGACTGATATCTGTGAGAAATTAGATGTTTTGTAACAAAACTAGCCTATGTGGAGGAAGCTTGTGTGCGAGTCATGCAGAAAGAGGAAGTTGATGAAAAAGAGTTTTTTTTCTCTAGAGAGCCAACTTGTTGTCTACTGTCTTTTAAGACAGAATCCAAACCAAAATTACTGTAACTTGACTTTTCTGAAACAATCTTTTTGGACAGCAACTCCATTAACAGTGTATAAGGAGACACAGAAACTTGGTTAATTTTCAAAATAAAGTTAATTCCACTAGTCTGATGATAGCATGTTGCTTAACTAACTTTACTAAGATCAAAAATAGTACATTTTAGGTTTTTATTACTTGATTTGAAATAAGATGAAACTATTTTCTGTCAGTTCCCTTTCCAAGCTGTTTATTTATAAAATTATTTTTTAAATAATTCAAACATTTCAAGATCAGATTCCCAGGGAATGTATGAATTGATAAAATGTAGACCCTAATTGCAATGTGAGTCACTTTGGATAAAACATCTGCCAAATTAATAAATGTAAACTCTGTCTGCCATCTTAGAAAGGTAGTTCACTAGGGTTTGGAACAGAGCCAGAGAGTGTTTCTCTGTACATTTGATTATGATATCTTTAGATAATTACCCTTTTAGTTGTCTAATATAAGGTCACAATGACATAGGGACACATGACTGAAAACTTACAATCCACGATCCCTGTTGATGATGAAGAGCTTTCAAAACCAAAGCAAATACATACAAAAAGGAGGGGAAGTGTATTATGATGGATATGACAAACAAAATGATTGGTTACTTCACAGACAAACACACCCAATAACATAACTGGCTTCAAGTCACATGACATCTCTTGACCTTCCAGTCCTTTTAGTTCTCGCATTGTGATTCCTTTTCTCTGGGTTTCCATTCTCATTTGCTCTCCTCCAGAGTCCAGGAGAAACAAAAGGTCAAACGGCATCTTTAGGAAGAAGAGTCCAAGTGTCCTCAAGACAGAGTCTGTCTTTCTCGGTCTCTAATTGTGTCTTTTTAGAAAACAGTGGGTGTTTTTACCTCAGTTCTCTGTTCCATGTTACATTTTACATATTGTGTAAAAAAAAATTCACTGTACAAAAAAGGAAGAAACAAAACAAAAAGACAAAAAAGACTTGGAATCCAGTGTGTTCAGAAGTTCTCAGAGAGAACTCTACCAGAGTTTCTCTGCTAAAACTCACAGAGCTACACAGAACACAGAAATTCACGTGGTTGAGGCCATGAAACTCATCCAATCAACGTTTTCTCTCTCTGTCTCTCTCTCGTAAAGTCTAAATTCAAGGCTGAGGTAATACTGATGTAAAGGCCTCAGCTCACTCGAAAGAGAACAAAGTCATAAAACACAAAAGATTTCCAAGCATCCAACAGAAAAAATCTTGTGTTTTCTATTCATACATTTTGGTCAAAATAATGCATCAGTGCAACTGGCGTACTTGGAATCTTGCAAAGTGAACCATGAGACGGGGGCCCTTCTGTGTGGCCCTTTCTGTAATTTGCTTCTTCTTTTATTCTCCCATTTAGTATGCTGAAAAAGTTTCACTTCATCTTTCTATGAACCAGGGGTGTACAACTCAAGTCCGTCTTAAGCCAAGACCATATATTCAGGAGCATATGGGCTCTGGCTTGAATGAGCTGGTCTCGATCAGTCATGGAGAATATGCTCATGGCCATGGACTTTAGTCTGAGTCCAGTATTGTAAGACTCAAGTTCTATAACACTGCTACTTATGTTATGGAGAAAATGTAAATTTTAATGGGCTACAAGAAGTTAGAACCAATCAATAATCACTGTGATGTGAAAGCGATTCCGTAGTACAAGTTCATTCCAAATCTTTCCTTTCGACCAGTTAACCTTTCCAAATATGCTCCTACAGCATTTACACTGTTGTAAATGGGGTGTCCTGTACGCTGGTAATCACAGCACTTTGTTTAGAGTTTTGTATCGACCAACAACAACCAGCATTGACCACTGAGTCATTACTCCAAGAAAGTGTTGGGTTCTTCCTCTTATTTGGAGTTATCAATTGTCCCAAATGCAATGCTATCAAACTTACAAATCTGCTGAAAGGGTAACTTGCTAAAGAGAGTCAAGGTCTGAACAGATTCAGGGAAAGATAGTCTTCAAGATGTCTATGGTTCTTTCCTCCATCTGATAAAGGCGCAATAAAGTTCGGTAAGCCGCACTCATAGTCAGTCAGCAAGAACGAGAGCTACAGGGAAAAGCACATCTCTGTCTACATATTTGTGTGATTGTGAGTGATAAATAGAGAGAAGAAAGAGGTGCATTACAAAATGAATCTCTTCTCATATCAAATTAAGTCAGGTCCAGTTTTGGCTTTTCCTCATGCAAGCAGTTCCAGACAAATGAGGTAAAGGATGACAAGAAGGTGAGGAAAGAAACAGAGAGAGAGAGACACAGAGAGCTGCTGTGATTGGCCAGGTTGCGCTCCACAGTCCACATGAGGTTTCAGCCACTCATGTTTCTACAATTTCCCACTCCTCGCATCTTGGTTCCTCTCTGTTCACTGGCCTGTTGGTGTCCGGTCGCTCCCTCCCTTCCCGAGCAGGTGGCTGAAGTCCGCCCGGTCGATGAGCCCCCGGGACCCATGGAGCACGGAGCGCGTCAGTCCTGCAGGATGCTGGGAGGCCGGGGTGTAGTGGTGGCCCGTTGGAGGTATGCCATGACTGCTGAAGATGTAGCCTTCGTGGGTCCAGCGAAGAGGTTCTCCGCTGTACTCTATCTGGGTGCTGGGTGCTGACACCACTCTCCGCCGGTCAGGGGAGTCTTGGGGAGTCATGGGGTAGTTGTAATCACCTGCCGACTTGCGAAGAAGAGTGCCTTGGCGTATTCCCTGATCCCGGTACTTGGAGAGAGAGACGTAGCGTTGGCGGTCGATACCGGTTTCAATGGCTTCCTCATGCCGTCGACTGGATCCTTGCAGGAGTTTAGAGCTGAGAAACAAGGTGGATGGTGGAGGTGGACACTGGGTTCCCACCGAGCTCAAGAAGGTCTGGCTTTGGTCCCAACTGGATCCGGAATCGGACAGGCGTAACCCACGTTTCTGCTGCAGGGGAGTTTGCTCGGGTGTGGGAAGCAGACCTGGATCCAAGTCGCCCGCTTTGACCCAACCATTCGGCATTACGAAGAGCGTCTCTCCTTGTGAACGTGGCCGGTCCGTGCCGCTGTGCCGGGATACACTCATCACAGAGCCGCTCCTGCTTTGTCCCATCATGCACCGTTCCTTCTCGTTCTTCCGCTGACTACTGGACGAAGGAGTGTTGCTGTGCGAACGGTGGCGGTGTTTTTGACCCATGATCCAGCACACTGCCAGGCCTGAGAGCGCTGCCCCGGTGGAGAAAGCGGAAACTGCAGCAATGACCAGCAGGTTCAAAGTAACAAGACTTTCAGGCTCATCCATAAAACTCTCATGTAACAGACCTGCAAAAAGAGAGTGAATATGTTACAATCCAAAAACAACAACGAACTTGAGGGCAGTTTTACTAACAGCTTGTGCCAGCACAAACCTTCTTTTGGCATTAAAATATTACTGTCAGGATTTACTAAAGATGCGCAGTGAAGAATTAGAGCTGAAAAGGTGTGGACAGTTATTTTTGCCCCTGACCTTATTTGATATGCATTTGTAAGAGTTTCCCTTTCAGACACATAATTTATGGGAGGAGAGTATTCAAATGAATTACGCAACGTGATTTACTAATACATATGCTCGTCAAATTACTGGTATTTGCGCCATTAATTAACCCCCCACCCCCCCTCCCAAAAAAATTATTTTGCACTTGAAATGGATGTAATAGTTGTTACTATGGGGAGGCACCGCAGAGAACAGAGAGCTCATGGCAGAAGGGAGAGAATTTTTTTCACACATATTAATTTATTTGGAATGCCAGAAGAAAACATTATCCGAACATATCATTTGCCAAGTCATGTAATTTTTAATTTGATTCAGGAAACAAAAGACGACTTCTTGCAACACTTCATTTTTTGTCCTCGGGTTCTTTTCAACGTACTGTGGCTTATTTCTTAATTCTTTATTTGCGGCTACGCTAATTTGCGCTGCACTTGGTATATTGCATTGGTCGATATATAAATGAGACGTTGCATCTGTGTTCTTTCATTTGTGTGTTGTTAGTAAACCAGCCGCAGAAATTTCCGCTTCCATAGGTGCTGCTTTGGAATTGTACTCTCGCGCTAATTTGCCCTGTTTATTAAAACAGGCCCTTGAAGGCCAAAATGGAGTTTTGGGACTACTAAAAAACACTGTAACATCTACAACTATTGGCAATATTAAGCTCAGGAGGACTAATCATTTAAAAACTGACACTTGAATGGCTTACAAAAGCATCAAAGAAGCTCCTCATGACTTATGAAGCGGTGTGCAATTGATCTATTGAGTTTCTGTACATTACAGCCCCAGCAATCGATCAGAAAACAAGAGGCTGTTGACTACAGTCGCTCCTAATTCAGTGAACTTGATACAGTGTGTTTTTCAGTAGGCTAAGGTTCTGACCTTCCATAGATGGAATATGACCTTAGAAATCTTGCACTTAAAAGTCCTGCCTCGAGGACCATGAACATGCAAACGCCACTGTCAATCACTGACCCTGAGCAACCTGTGCAATTGAGATTCATAATGGAAATGTGAGTAGATGCAAGAACTAAATGGGTCTAAAGAGATAATTCGATAAATTCGATGAACGCAGCAGTTTTTGGAGTTGATGACTCATGCTTTTCATACTCTGCTTTCTAATAGTTTTTCCTGGGATTGGCATTTGTATAATCCTTCTTTCTTTTAACAGCATTTCTTGTACTCTTTCTTCTGCTGTTCCCTGTGAGATGTCCTTGGTTTTAACCTCTATTTTCTCAGTCTACTTCTTTTCCTTTATTATCTCCCCTCTAGGCTTTCTTCTCGCTGACTATCTCTCCTCTAGCAGTGCCGTTTATGTGTGGGCTGTTAGCCGTCTCAGAAATGAGAAGCTGTCAGACTCTGCGTCTACTTCAGTATCCAAACTAGTAAATGTCTCGACAGTAAGAGGACTTTTAAAAGAATAGTTCACCCAAATAGGAAAATTCTGTCATCATTTACTCACCCATCCGTCAGTCCAAATGATTTTCCTTCTACTGTAGGCCACAAAAAGGGGACAAACTGGTTTAGAATGACATGAAAGGGAGTAAATGATCATTTCTGGGTGAACTGTTCATTGTCACTCACTTTCAGTTTACAAAATGAATATTGTGTGCAGCCCTTCAAAAAATACTATGGTGCTGCCATCGTGGTAGTGTCCAGAATATGGTGTTCCCAAAAACAACCATATACACTACATTCACTCTTTGGCAAAGCACATTTCTATTTCCTAACACACACAGACAAAGACACATAGGCATTCACACACACAATCATACACAAACTTAAATTTTCTGATCTCTTCTTGTATTCTCTCTCTCTCATTTCCTGTTTTCTGCCATTAAAACTCTTCTAGTCTCAGCTGGAAATCACAGTTCTCATTGCATTTGTTCATTGTAACAGCAGGAGTCTGCTGCACACAACACACTCAACAATTGAACCCTTTTCTTAATATTTTGTTTCCTTTGAGCATTCCTAAAGACTAAAATACTGCTACAAGATTGCATGTAATGTGTGTGTGTGTGTGTGTGTGTGTATGTCCTCAGGGGTGCAGAAATCCTTTCAAGAGACAGAAACCTCCTGACCATTAATAGATTTTTCTTATATCTTTGTATTATTTGTATTTGTAACTATAAGAACACATAAAAACTACAATAATATTTCAAAATACTACTGTTTTACTCTATTTCTGATCAAATAAATGCAGTCCTGGTGAGCATAAGAGACCTCTTTCAACTGTACTGTATTTAAAGCAAATTAGTATATTTATGCATACTGTCAAGACAAAGATAAAACAACTCACTGCGCTTGAATGGATAACTTTAATAGCTTAAAATAAAAAATAGTATTTAATAAAAAGTAATCTAAAATGAACATTAACATGACTATATGGCTAATTTTAACATTTAGTTTAATGTGCTTGCCTGCTTCTGTCAAACTAAAACAGCATCAAACAGTGATTTCAAACAAGCTCTGAACAAACTCGTTTTTTTTTTTTTTTGCTCTCTCTCGCTCTGTTCTGATCTTTTTTGCCATTCAGTGTTTCACTCGTCTTGGGCTCTTTAAAATATGTCTGAACTTCTGTGTGATGGATGGAGCGAGCGCGGACAGAAGAAGACAGGCGTTTGATGTAGACGAGAGGACGGCTGACCAGCAGACTGGAGCTGTTTGAGCACGAGTGCTGAGTTTAATGAGCCTGTGACTCAGCTTCATATATCACAAAACCAAATCATATTATACTGGCCAGACGGCGGTTATTTTACAGACACATTTCTATGGGCTCATTATATTATGAATGTGCCTAAATTTCTTTTCAAGGACCTCTTTAATTAGTCCCCTTTTGCCTCTTGACGTTAGGGTTCATTTTGTTCTCCATGTTAATTCCGTCCCTCCCTTTCCTCTGTCTGTAAATACATCCTTCAGCCTCCAGCTTTATGCTGAATGTTACAGTGAGTAAACACACTCTCACTGTACAGTATACAAGGTTTTTCTGAGGTTTAGAAATCTCTCTGGCTATATTCATACAACCATATTTACCATAACATTGTGACAAGTGTATTACGCACATAACAAACATGAGTGGGTTGAGTACTGTGTATGATCACAGTCAGTTCACAACAGCTTTGACTATGTATATAAAAAATTTACTAACAGAAGCTATTCTAAAATATTAATAAATATCATAATGGTATACTGTAAACAAGCATACCAGCCTGACCACCACACCACTTTAATGCCTTATAGCAATTTTAATTACCTAAAATATAATATCAAAACTGTTAAAAGTGAACCAAAAAGTCTAAAATAGATTTTATTGGCAGGTTTCAGTTTTGTGACAACTTACCCCATACAGTTAAAAACCATCCTCTGGCAGCTCTGCTCTTGCTTTTGTGCCAGTGGTTCTAAACCAGGGGGTCGGGGCCCACTAGGGGGCTCAACAAATGTAATTTTTTAATTTAAAATAATATATTATTATTAATAAAATATTCAAACTCTAATCTAAATAAAAGATTATTTCAAAATAACACTTTAAACTAAATTAAATTTTAATCCCCACCTTAATAATTATTTTATTGAAGAAAATACAGTTCATGAAAAAGTTTAACCTTAAAAAATGAATTTCAGGTAAGTAGTTTAATATATCAAAGTCATGCCAATATTTTTTTTCATGTTAATAAAAAAGAAAACAAGCAGCTTTGCTATAATTACAGCAGAAATACTAGTCAATTTTGGAAATACCTTTTGGAAAACAGGGGGCCTTTGACTCAAAAAGTTTGAGAACCACTGTTTTAAGCTCATTGAGCAAATTGCTGAAACTGAAATGAAATGTTCAGAAATTGTTCTATTCATAGAGCACATATTAACCTGAATGTGCTCTCAAAATTCAGTTGTGTCTCCTAAAAACTTCAGGAAGTTACTATAAGAAATCGTACAATGAGCCCATCGATCTTTTCCTAAATCAAACTGTGTCAAGATTAGCAATCCAAAAAGACACCCATAATCTGCTGCTGTTCTCCATTTTTATCCTGAAACTATCACACAGAAACAGATTCCTTGAAAGTACACACTCACTAAGCCATTGAACTTTAATCTGTTTCATTCTGTGCATTCTCGCTCTCTCTTCTGTGTGACTCAGCTGAATCTATATGGCTGCAGTGATATATAGCCTCTTCTGTCTGAGTATCTGTGGCAGTCTGTTATGTCAAGAACTCCTCAAGAAGAGACTTCAGGACCTCACTGCTGTTCCACAATCTGCTGAATCTGAACAAATGTAAGCGTTTTGAGCCATGAAAACTGGAGGGATCGACAGAGAGTGCAAAATGCCATTAAGAGCGGAAAGCGAATCTAAGCTTCTCATTGTTTGAAAATATAAACCATCTTTTGTTTTTTTAACAATGCAAACACTAACTTGCACCCAGACACCTCGTACTTTAAAGAAATCAATTAATTTCTAAAAAGAAAAGACTCAAAGCTCTGTTTCTCGCTCAATAACTTCCTTCGTCTCTCCTGATGCAACCTGTGACTTTCTCATGACTTTGACTGCTTGAGCAAAACTTTCGAACCAGACCAGACTGGATCTTTTCTGTATTGTTGAAGAGTTGCTAGAGAATTCTCTTGAGGAAGGAGAGACACGCTGAAGGTAGAACGGGAAGCTAAAGGTCACATCCCAAACAGGTTCACAACTCACCGTCGCAGTCTCCGAGATGTGAGGTGTTTCCATATTCAACGTCCTGCACGAAAGGTAATCTGCAAAACAGGAGAAAAACGGATTTGAACCTTAACGGCGAATTTACGGATTAGATACACGACACATTCTATGCAAGTACGTGAATGCATGCACTTCTAGTTATGCAAACTCAATTTCATGCGTCATTGCATTTAGAAATGTGTCGGAACACAATTCAAAACACATTTGACTGCTGTTTTTTTTTTCCAGGTCAATGGCTGTTATGAAAAGAGAGACATTTTACTGAACAAGTTAGTTAAACTGTCATTTTACCAAGATACGTGAATAATGATACATCTGGTTTAAATGTGAACAGTATATATTTTTTATATTAAAGTACCTTTTTAGGAATATGGAAATATGCAAGCACTGTAGAACTACCAAAACATTCCCATCCAACATGTTCTAATTGGAACATTTGTTTTCCAATTAAGTCATGAAAACATTGATTGAATGTCCTCTGAATGCTATTTTTGAATGCTATCTGAACATTCAAAAGTCCAGTTTTAAGAAATGATTAAAAAATATTTTAAATGTTTTTTGTTGTTGTTGTTTTGGCTAGGGGAACATTCCATTTTATCAGTTTACAAACATTATGGGTAAGTTAATTTCAAAGTAGTAACATTTAAAAAAATGTAGATGAACTAAAACGTTTCAGAAAAAAAAGTATATGTATGATATACAAGTAATGCTTTTGTGGTAACATTTTGAGACCATTATTATTAAAGATCACATAAATTTGAATGATTGTTCCTTTGAAGAACATTTGTTCAAAACTTTAATAGAACCTTACCAGAATGTAGCCAAATTACAGCTATTTGGGTTAACACATCAGCATTGGCTCAAGCAATAGCATGAGTGTGAGGGCGGGACTATTTGTTTGAACGGCCAATAAAAGATGTGCAAAGTGTTTTTGAAACCTGTGTAAAAACATTCACATCTAGTGACAGTATTGCCGCAGAAATTGCACACCTTTAACTGTGTAATAATTTGAGGGAAACTCTATTGCACCCTTGAGTTGAGGATTAGAGGCATGTCAAATACAACAGGGCAGCATCCATGCAACGGCAAGCATTTATATTTGTGTAGATTATGTTTCTGGTTTTCTATCTAACCTGGTGCCGGGCCTCAGGAGTGAGCAGGTACTTCCTCTGGTCCAGCCGCAGTATGGATCTCTGGATGCAATGCAGTTTCTACACACACACACACACACACACACACACACACACACACACGACACACACACACACACACACACACACACACACACACACACACACACACACACACACACACACACACACACACACGTTTGTCAATGTTATTACAGAGGACAATACTGACCTCCTCTATAACAGATACAGGAAACAAAACTGGACAACAGAAATTTTGATTTATAGAGACTGAAACAGATAGAGAGTGACAGACATGACTCAGACATTCAGCTGCAGTCTCATATTTTCTCATATCTGTCTCTCCAGCTATTCAAGGTCACTTGATTATACACAAAATTATACTGTATATATATATATATATATATATATATATATATATTATATATATATATATATATATATATATATATATAGTAATGTATTTTTCATAGTAATGCCAAAATAACACATCAAATAAATAGTCAATTAAATTGAATTTTTACCTTATTTTTACATTTTTAATGTATTCAAATTGAAATATAATGCTTTTACAGCTTATTAAAAAAAAATAAAAAAATAAAGTGGGCAGATATCCAAGCAGCAATAAATAGAATTAACTTTAATTAATTTAACATACATAATTACCATTTCACAATTACAATTTGCCATTTAAATTTATATTATTTAAAACAATGCATTTACGTTTAGTACTGTATTCTTTGTTTAGCATCTATGTGAGCTTGTGCAAGGAGGAAAAGGAGGTTTTAAAGTTGTGTACAGTGTAACTTTTTTTTTTTTTGAAGTTGAAAAAAAAAAAAGATTATTTGAGAATATTTCACAAGAAAATACTTCAAATTTTCATGTTAAATTCAATGTGTTACTTGTGATTTCTCTGTACTGTAATTATTTGTAAAATTTAATACATTTTTCCAGTGTAGCAATTTCTGAGCAAATAAGTAAATCCTACACATTGTTTCTATGCCTGTATCACCCGAAGCAACACGGGCTGCTGGTGCAAGAGTCATTTGAGCGGCACATGGCGCTGCAGATGTACAAAGTGAATTGGAGAGACTTGAACTGGTACAGATGGTACTGTACCGCATCCCGCAAGATGGAGATTCGAAGCCTAAATCAAGAACTTTACTGCTTCACAGGAAGAGACAAGAGACTAGAGACTTTCAAAGCCGTACGGTGATGAAGAAGTGTGCGTTTGGGTGGCAAGGAATTTACTTCAGTGTACAGACTGAAAGTGTGTGTGTTCTTACTTCATGCATCTGGAGTGCAGTTCACATCGCACCACACGAAAAGTGTACAGACTGAAAGTGTGTGTGTTCTTACTTCATGCATCTGGAGTGCAGTTGGCAGCGTGCGACAGGCACTCGCACCACGCAGGAGTGGAAGGCCAGCAGTAGTGTGTGACTGGGTTTGTCCAGGGTCAGAGAGAGAGGCTGCCTCGCCTGCACAGAGTCATCGCCGCACCTACACACACACACACACACACACACACACACACACACACACATTGAAGGCATCAATTCAACCCCTTATGCACTTTTACAACCAAACATTTCCTAGAACACGGATACATTCACTCATTAAATCCCAACAGCTTCACATCAATGTCTATATGAGTCATGAACACATTAACATACAGTGTGACCACCTGCACTCAGCAGCGGGGCGGAGACATCATTTCTCATTTCAGGACCAAGACTTCATGATTTCATAATTTCAGGACCAAGACTTAATTTCTCCAGAATGCACTACCTATTCAATTTCTGACTTGTAATTGAATAAATTCCACTTCCTTGTCATTTAACTTCAACTTCCTGTGGGCAACCTCCAAACTTCCAAACAATTAACAAAATTCTTAAATTCTTAAATCCTTCCACCCTATCCATCTACCCACACTCCTCACTCTTTCTCTTCAGTAATCTCCTTTACTCTACTGTCTGTGGCTATAAAAAAATGGCAAACAGCCCAAAAAATACACACTAAAAGAGATTCAGTCAGAGTTGGTATGTTTCCAACACACATTAACTGTCAAGCTGCTAATGAGGCATTAAATTACCGCAACATCTCTGATTAAATGACAACACCGGTGTCTCAGAGAAACTCCCCAACAGTAGCTCTACAGATATCAGAAATGTAATCTAAACACTGATAAATAGCTGGAAGACAAATTAAACATATTACAGGAAGTTGTGTGAGAGTTTTGGATGGCATCCAGAGAACACCTGAGGCAAGACAGAAGGTCAAGCAGACACAGTGATCTCTTTGTTTCAGGTGTGTGTGTGCGTTTCTCAGCGAGCACTCTGTCCTGTTGAGAACCTTATCTCAACCGCCACACAACTCGCCTTCATCTCCCAGCATGCATCTCTCTGAACCTTACTGTTCAGACAGGTATTACCTTTCATCTTCAAAACCCCAGCCATGTTTTCATCATCTGAGTGCCACACACACACAAAATAATCAGAAATCCTGTTGAATCATTTTTCTTCCTTTTGCTTTTGAGGACAGTTTCAGAGGCGCTGTGTGTTTGTTTGTGGATAAAAAGCATGGATTTATTTCTTCAGTTGCATTTGATACTGAATATCTTTTACTCTTTGACAGTGTTAAAAGTTTTAATCCAGGGCTAAACGTCAACAACAGTAAACAACTGTGGGAAATAATAAAGGATTTTTTGGAAATAAATGAAGTCTGGAAACAGATGCCAAGGACAAAAACAACTTGACTTTTCAAAGACATACTCTGTTTCTGAATCCTGCAACAAGCTGCCTTATCAGAAGCCAGGGAGTCATCAATGCATGTCCAAAACCAATGTAACATTTTGTCTACTAAGGTGCTTTTATCTTTTTGGAGGCAGCATAGATAGCTCTCTCTTGGGTTGTCATATTCTTAAATAAGGAAATTGTTTTGCAATACAATTTTCCTGAAAAGTTATGTTTAAATCTCCAAATGAGGCAGCAAATGAGGCAATGTCTAATTAAATATGCACTAATTTGCATATAATTCCATTACTGAAATATGAACATTGGATGAAGCAAAGTTCAAATTTAATTTTGTTGACATATCAGAATTAAAGGTTTTTGCAGCAGGATATCTCCTTTTATCACTCCATAAATCAGAAAACACTATCAACAATTAGAAATTGAAGCATTTACAGCATTATTAAATTGGCTAACACTAACTGATAAGAACATAATCCTAGCTAAAAAAAATAAACAATAAAAAAATAAACAAAAAATAAGAACAATCCCTTCACCTTTCTGGGTTGTAGCCCTCCAGCTCTTCCAGAAAGGTATTGGTGTTGGAGTACGGGTTCTCTGGGCTGGGTGTGATGAGGAACTTGAGAACAGTTCCCCTGGTGGATCCGAGGAACACCACAGTCCGATTGCGATGTGGGCCTGCCTCAGTGTCCACCACCATAGTGTTCAACTGGTACCTTAAAAGTGAGGGAAATAGAACACACTATTACAGAAGCGTATTGCTTTTATAAAACAGTTGCAACATCAATATGATGAAAGACAATAAAAGATAACTTTTCAGCCAAGAATATATTTCATCATGCTAAATGTAAGCTGTTTACAGTAGCCAAATAAAATAGTGCTTTAAAATCAGCACAAAACTGCATTTGCAAGCCATTTTGCAACAATAATGTGATATATTTCCAAGAGATGCAGAATATTGAATAAGAAAAAACAATGTAACACTGTATTATTTTCCCCACCCTCATGGCCTATTTACAATTCTGATGAATAAAACAGTCCTTTCAGGGGTAAACCAAGTTATTACAATTTGAATAAACTTTGCAAAGAGATATTTTCTTTAGAATAGCATTCACTGATGAATTGTGCACTGAAACATTAAGAAAGTAAATAGGGTTGATTTTGATCCGTTGAATTCAGCTGATGCTCACATTTTGTCATTTAATAGCTTCAAACATAAATCAGATTTTAGTGCTGCCGCTATCTGTTTTAAACCATTCTTAGTGTATTATTCTTAATACAGCTTATGAAATAATTAAAAAGGGATGTAAGAGATAAGATTTGTAAATACTCTCTCTGTTGAGACTTGAGAAGATTAGGTGTAAAAAAGCTTATTTGGATTAAAGTCAGCAAACACAGAGGAGTTTCACCAGCGTCTCTGATGGCTCACACCAGCTTTTACTTTCTGTTTACTTTTACTTTGTTGTAATTGTAAAAAAAAAAAAAAAAAACCCTGAGCTGACTATTTTTCAAGTCAGTGAAATCTTTATGAGGAGTAATTCACTAATGTTTATTCAAGACAACCATTCAGCCAAAATGGTCTGTTATTGAATATGAATCAAATGTACACCAGAGTACCACACTCCTTTGTGTCAATTTTCCTCTAGTTATCTTGAAGCAACCTAGTGGCCATTTCAATCAAATTTTTAAAAGCGAGATGATTTATAGCTACAATTTTCCTCCTTGCAGAGATGTTTTGCTTCGAGTCTGAAGGCCTCGGGCAATTTACTCTCTGCAGAAGCACTTCTGGAGTTTAGAATTATATTTTAACTAAGGGTTTTTCCCCCCCTACTAACCTTGAGAGACACTATAGGAACACTCTTAATAGGACTGCTCACAGAATGTTGTCCTTTGAGTGTAGGTGCTGCTAACAATAACCACACTACAGCAGAGCTCGGACTTTGATTCCTGAAATCTCAGCCAATTTCAGTTTAAGCAGGACGGCTTTTAGCAGACTTTGAGAATGACGTTTCACCTTTTCAACTCTCTGCAACACATTTCATATAACAAGCATCTTGGGGTTTATTGATATTTTTCCACAACACCTGTGTTGAGTAGTGTACTCATCTTACCGGACCATAGTCTTGACTATCCATGGTCTGTGTCCAAGCAAAGGAACCGCTTCATCCATCAGAGGATGAGTTTTGATGAAATTCAGCACTTCATCGGGAAGGGTGTTGGAGGAGCTGAACCTCGAACCCTGGACAGCACATCCTCCAGGCCTAGAAAAGTAAAAGAAAGTAAAAGAAACACATTCATGATATAAATATCCAGAGATAGATAGATAGATGCAAAATATCAAAAAAAATAAATAATAGAAAATGAATGAATGAATGAATGATATAGAATAGATGGAACCATATATCGAAATATATATCAATAGATGAATGGATGGATGAATAGAACGATGGATGGATGGTTAAATATAACAAAATGTCCATAGATAGATAGATAGATAGATAGATAGATAGATAGATAGATAGAGAAATGGAAGGGATGACAAATGGAGGATGGAATGGATGGATGGGATGGATGGATGGATGGATGGATGGATGGAGGAAGAAGAACAAAGATAGAGGAATGGATGGAGGGGGTGAATGATCAATAGATGAATGGAATGGATGAATAGAGAATGATAGAAGAAATCACGGATGGATGGATGGATTGACTGGACCAAACATATTGATAGATGGTATGTAATAGAATGAAAGAGAGGTATGGAAATGTTGCTATATGGATGAATAGAATGAGAATTTCGGGGGAATAGATAATGGATGGCAGAGATAATTATAGATAGGATGATGATGGATGAATAGATAGATAGATGACGGACTGGATTGATGGAACCATAGATGATAGATATGGATAATATAGGATGGATAGATGATTGATAGATAGATGGATGAATGACCGATTGGACCAGAGAACTAGAACAATGGATAGATCAATAGATAGATGAGTGGATGGACGGAAAAATAAAAGAAAAAATATAAAAGGATAAACATAAACACAAGTAAAACTCAAAGAATAAAAAATAAATTGATTAAATGGATGGATGAATGGAAAAATGATAGAAAGATGAGTATGAATAAAAAAACAACAAATGAATGAATGAATAAAAAAAAAAAAAATGAATAAATGAATGAATAAAACAATCAATGATAGATGAATAGACCGATGGATCGATAAAATTGATAGATGAATGGATGGATGAATAAATGATGGATGAATAGAACAATAAATTGATGAATGGATGGATGAATAGAACAATGGATCGATATATTGAGAAAAACAAAAGAAAAAAATGGTAAAAAAAAAAAGAATAACATATAGAATGAATGAATAAAGATAACAATTTTCACTTTTTTATGGATAGATGGATAGAATGATACATTGATAGATAGATTGATATTATGGATAGATGGATAGAATGATACATTGATAGATAGATTGATAGTTGAACCATAGACAGGCGAGAGCTAGATAGAGAGATCCAGATAGATAGGATAGGATAATAGAGAATAGATAGATAGATAGAATAGATAGATAGAAGATAGATAGATAGATAGATAGATACCTGGGTTTAGGTACTTGTTCATCAGGTACAGGTGTCCAAATGGATTCTGGTGATTTCTGCTCTTTGAATCTGCCCTCAAACACACGTGCCAGCTGCTGCATGTCAAACGCACACACCGCCGAGCCGGGGATGCTGGGTAGACACAGAGCAGCAAGAGGGTCAAGACACATCACTGATCCAATCCACACCTCAAACACACACACTCACAGTCTGACACATTTTCACAAGCACACGCACACTGTAACCCGAAGCCAAAGTGACATGTCAAAACAAAACCATTCGTTTTTCTGGAGCTGACAGACTAATCGACCAATCTGCCTCTGCTGCATCTCATTAGAGAGCGTCTCCACAGCCACTCACATCAGACTGATAAAAACTCAAGAGCAAACTCTAGCGACTCAGCAAGCTCACCACATTTACATAGGACTATTATATAGCACATAAGCATTAAGAATGATGCTTTTTGGTCACTATATGCTTTCAATGCATAAAAAATATGAAAAACATCTGTGTTTCATGGGAAAAGAAAAATATCTTTGAAAAGACATGAGGATGAATAGATGATGACAGTTTTATTTTTTAGGTGAATTCTTCCTTTTAAAAGGAAAATATTAATGCATGATGCACATGAAACAAAAAGGAAATCATAGATCAGTCAGACACAGAAGGAAGCTGTAAAATGAACTGCCAGGATGGGCAAGTGTACAGCCCGATGGTGTGTGTGTGTGTGTGTGTGTGTGTGTGTGTGTGTTCTGGTCTGCAGGTGTTCACCATGTGTTCCAGGGCAGCTTGTCTCTCTCTCTCCTTCACTTCCAAGGAGGTCAGATGGACTGTTGAGGAAACTTGGATCCTCTTATCTGTCCAGATTTCAGCTTTTAGCCACAACAAGACTACAAATCTTATCCAAGGCTTGTTGTGAACCACAGCCTTATGCAACATACGAAATGAACAATTCTGGTGTGCACTGATGCATACACACGGAAATTCATACTTCTAAACTACTGTTAAAATGTTTGGGGTGAATAAGAAATTACTTTTTATTCAGCAAGGATAAATTAAATTGATCAAAAGTGACAGTAAAGACATTTTTAATTTTACAAATAAAATAAATGCTGTTCTTTAACTTTTTTATTTATCAGATAATCCTGAAAAAAGTCTTGGTTCCCACAAAAATATGAAGCAGCACAATTGCTTTCAGTATTGATAATAACAACCAAATCAGCATATTAGAATGATTTCTGAAGGATCGTGTGACACTGAAGACTGGCGTAATGAAGCTCCATTCGGCTTTGCCTCACAGAAGTAAAGTACATTTTATGATATATTAAAATATAAAACAGTTATTTTAAATTGTAATAATATTTCACAATATAACTGTGTTTACAGTATTTTTGATTAAATAAATGCACCCTTGGTGAGCATAAGAGACTTCTCTTAAAAACAACATTAAAAAATCTCACCAACCCCAAACTTTTTCAATGGTAGACAAAACAAAACTACATTCATATAATATAAATAAAATAACATAATAAAACTATATTAATAAAAAAAAAAAAAAAAAAAAAATAAAAATAAAAAAATATAATAAGATATAATAGATGTATTTTTTTTTTTTTTAGTTTT
Source organism: Cyprinus carpio (assembly GCF_018340385.1). Lineage (NCBI taxonomy): Eukaryota > Metazoa > Chordata > Actinopteri > Cypriniformes > Cyprinidae > Cyprinus > Cyprinus carpio. The sequence continues at coordinate 27,773,785 of NC_056598.1, read as the reverse complement.
AAAAGATGCTAATTGTTATTAATTTTCTTTTAACACAATTGAGTTAATTATTACTACAAAATAATATTTCCCCCTCTCGTTTTCTTGGAAATATTGTTTAGATTAAACCTATAAATGAATGTAGGTTTTTACAATTTCAGTTTCCATCCTATTATTATTTTACTTAATCCCTTTCATTTTGTAAAAAATCCATGACATTAACCTCCAAGACATTATAATTTTTGTTGGGACAACAAACGTGTAAATATTAACCATGGGTTTGATTCTTGTGATGTTGTGTGAACTGTAAAACAGGAGCAGGCTGTTGGTCTGTGTCTGCGGTCACACATGGCCCCATCAGCTGCTCTCAGAACATGTGTGTTTGGAGCACGGTGACAGATTTGGCGAGTTCTGTGTGGTGTCCCGCTGAAGCTGGAGAGAGAGGGCTTGTCTGCACCCCTCACCTGACACCAGACCTGCTGAGCCAGCGCTGGACAACATTTGGCCAATGCTGCGCCAAAGATGAACCAAAACTCATGGTCTTTTATCTGAAATGACAGTGCTGTGGCAAATCCAAGCCCTCGCACCTCCAACAACACTCAAAAAGAGCCTCAAACAAAACAAACTTCATAGACCCAAACCAACAAACCCTGCAAACTTTGGCGAATCCTTTGAATATATCATCATCATCATCATCATTAAAAAAAAAAAGCTGGTGTGCTGGTTTTAGTTTATCTTTCCATCTGGTCTTATCTGGTTTAGCAGGCTGGTTTTAAAGGGGTTTTGAACACTTCTTTAGTTGTTCAGGCTGGGAGCCCAGCTGACCAACCAGCCAAATCCAGCTTAAACCAGCTAAAACCAGCCAATCAGCATATGCTGGTTTTAGCTGTTTTTTCAGCAGGGAGGTTACTTTTAAACAAAATTTTGTTCTCTGGTGGTCTAAAATGACCTCTGAACTACGACTTGTGGAAGTTTATATCAATAGATCAATATAAATAAATATATTTCATTAAACAGTGACTAAAAAGCATCAATACAAGTTTAATTAAAAATGTTAAAACTGAGTTTTATTAGTTTTTATATACTATAGCTTTAATTTATTTTTATTTTCGTTTTAGTAATTTTACTTAAACTTATCTCCGTTTCTAATTTAAGCTCTTTTATGTTTAAGTTTTTCATATAATATTTATATTTAATTTGATTTCAATTACCAAAAAAATTACTATATTTCTTCTGTGGAACATAAAAGAAGATATTTTGAAGAATGTTCTCATTAACTTCTGTTATCTGAACAAAAAAACAAACAAACAACAACAATAACAACAACAACAACAACAAAAAACTCAAAAGGGAAATGAAGCTGTTTGTTAATTAACATTTTAAAAACATGTATATATTCTTTTGCATTTCAAAAAGAAAGTCACAGAGGTTTGGAACGACATTATGGTGAATAGAAGATGACAGAATTTTAATTTAGCGAGAAAGCTCACTTATATATAAATTGATTATATATATATATATATATATATATATATATATATATATATATATATATATATATATATATATATTATTATTTATTATTATTATTATTATTATTATTATTATTATTATCAGACACTAAAAAGAAAATGTTACTCAACCCAATGGAATCATTTAGGGGAAATGATTTGGATGCAAACTTGAATTTGAATCAATAACACTATCCTGCTCACAATGATGATGCAAATGAGTCCTTCTACATTCCACACTAAATAAAACTGAAGCAGATAAGACAGCTCCAGAGCAATCATCGCATTCGGATATGACGAGGTCTGCTCATTCAATCATCATTCTAATCATTCCATTTCTGCTCAATTCCGCTCTAATATCTCTCACTAATAGATACACGGAAAATACGGGCTCTGATCTGTTAAATATGGGCTATTGGTAATTGAAGGGCTTTGGGAATGAAGGGTCTCATTTGGAAAATTTGGAAAATGCGTGCAGATTGATGGACAGAAATGACGCAGTGGGCTTGGTGTTAATGGACTGATTTGGAGAAGGGCCTGAGCCCGCTGCCTGCCGCGCTTATGGAGGACATCTGTGCCAAAACTTACACTAAATTAACAGAGATGTCACTGGATGGCACCTTCCTCTTTGTTTCTTTACTGCGCTTCCCTGAGAAGCACAACCTTATAATTACCTCAACTATTTAAAAAGAATAAAGGGAAAAACAATAATGTTCTACAAGTGCCATTAGGGTACTGACACCTCTCTCATTTTACCTCAGCAGGTCACTAATAATGAAGGTGATTAAAAGAATAACACAATGTTCCAACACACTGTGGCTTCATTAGTAGTGTTTGCTAGTTATTGCTCATAATTAGAAGGATAGTTCAACCAAAAATGAAAACTCTGTCTTCATTTACTCTCCCTCATGTTGTTTTAAACCTGCACGACTTACTTTCTTCTACAGAATACAAATAAAGATATATTGATAAATATTATTTTAAAAACATTACTGGATCCCACTGACTGGAATTTTTTTTTTAAATTAAAATTTACTTTTTCCAAAAACAAAAAATAAACACCACAAAAAAAAAAAAAAAAAGTAATTTAAAAATTTAAGAATACATAATATTACACATTTTTTCATGCTATTTCATCTGTATTAGAGTACAGTGTTATTTTAGTATTTTTTTACATACTATTATAGTATTTAATACTTTTTTGAATTAGCTTTTATTTTCATATTTCCAGTTTTCTTTATAATTTTAGTTTTAGCAATTTTATTTTGTGAAGGTTATTTTTTATTTATTTTATTTTTGCATTGTATTGTATAATTACCAAAAATTATTTTAAAATAAAATAAAAATGATGCAGCAAAACTGTTTCCAACATTGCTAATAATCAGAAATATTTCCTTAACAGCAAAGCAGCATATTAGAACAATTTTGGAAAGATCACATGACACTGAAGACTGGAGTAATGATGAATTTGCATCACAGGAATAACTTTTCCTTCACAAAAGAGTTTTGTATGTATGTTGCCATTGCAAAAACTGAGACGGGCAGACGGGGTCTGAATAGGAGCCATTTCGAGAACACCTCTTAAGCCAATAAGCTGTCAGAAGTTTGTGGCCTCCAACTCTAATCCAGCCAATGAGCTGTCAGATACAGTGATCTACAGTCTTGTAAACCTCAGCCAGACAAATGAGCTCTACTTTCACCCTGTTCTCTCTGGCTCTCGGCCCTGGTCACCTATCGTCCACTACTTTAAAGGCTTCCTGGCGCCGTGCCTGTGTAACTGCCCAGCCCAGTGGGCTTGAGGGGAACGGGCCAAGATCACCTCATCACACAAAGCTCTGTGGCAAAGCCTCTCGCGGCTGTTTGAGACAGGACACGACGGGGGGCTGAGAAATGAGGACTAAACCAGAAAAATGGACATGGTGCAAAGCAGGAGGAGTCTCATGCTGTTTGTACTTTGGCATAAAAGCTCAGCCATAACTCTAGAGCGAGTAACACAGCCAGACCGCAGCATACAAGAACTCTCCCTTCAGATGTTACTGCGAAAAATGAAGCATTTATGATATTTAAGGTAAGAAACGCATTTAATAAATGAGATAGCTTGGCTACAGTAAACAGCTTAAGTTAAGCTAAAGAGCTATATTACTTGCCAACTTTGTACTTTTTTTGTACAATTGTTTTTTATTCTGATTATTCATATTATTATTTATATTTGTAAAATAATACTAATCATAACTATAACATAATTTGAATTATTATAATTATTAGCAAGAACAAGAACAACAACAACAATAATAATAATAATAATAATAAATTCTTGCACCAAATCACACAGTTCATTAGCCTAATCATAGGCTGTTGTTGATGGTTGCAAACAAACATACAAAATATTAATACATAAACCTAAAAACACAAAAACAACAAAAAATAAAACAATAAAAAAAAAATATAGTATATTATCACATGTGTGGTTATATATTACCAATTTGCTTATATATATTAACAAATGGCTTATATATGGTCATATAATAATAATAATAATAAATAATAATATCAAGTAATATACAAAAATATTACTAAAGAAATCTGGCACTGTTCAATAACAACGACAACAACAACAATAATATGTGAATATATTTCCCTATGTATGGTTATATATTAATATATGGCTTATATGTGGTTATTTAATAATAACAATAATAAAGTATTGAGAGACCATTCAATACTACAACTTCTACTACTACTAATAACAATGAGATTTAATATTTCTAATGATTATTTATACACACAACTGCTTTATATTGTTTTTGAAAGAAGTCTCTTATGCTCAACAAGACTGTATTTATTTGATTTAAAAAATACAGTAAAAACAGTAATATTGTAAAAATATTATAAAATAGCTGATTTCTACTTGTAAATGCAATTTATTTCTGTGATGCCAAGCTACATTTTCAGCATCATTACTCCAGTCTTCAGTCTTCAGAAATCATTCTATGATGCTGATTTGTTGCTCAAGAAATATTTATTATTATGAATGTTGAAAACAGTTGTGCTTTTAAATAATTTTGTGGGAAAAAGCCCTACTTTTATTTTTCAGGACACTGAAAAGTATAAAAAAAATGTTGAAAAGAATGTTTCAATTGTGAATCGAAAGCATTTATTTGAAATGGAAATATTTTGTAAAATATAAAAGTGTCTGGCAAATGCATAAATGTAAATAGATCATGTAATATACAGGTGCTGATCATATAATTAGAATATCATCAAAAAGTTGATTTATTTCACTAATTCCATTCAAAAAGTGAAACTTGTATATTATATTCATTCATTACACACAGACTGCTATATTTCAAATGTTTATTTCTTTTAATTTTGATCATTATAACTGACAACTAAGGAAAATCCCAAATTCAGTATCTCAGAAAATTAGAATATTACTTAAGACCAATACAAAAAAAAGGATTTTTAGAAATCTTGGCCAACTGAAAAGTATGAACATGAAAAGTATGAGCATGTACAGCACTCCATGTACATGTACTTAGTTGGGCTCCTTTTGCCTGAATTACTGCAGCAATGCGGCGTGGCATGGAGTCGATCAGTCTGTGGCACTGCTCAGGTGTTATGAGAGCCCAGGTTGCTCTGATAGTGGCCTTCAGCTCTTTTGCATTGTTGGGTCTGGCATATCGCATCTCCCTCTTCACAATACCCCATAGATTTTCTATGGGGTTAAGGTCAGGCGAGTTTTTGCTGGCCAATTAAGAACAGGGATACCATGGTCCTTAAACCAGGTACTGGTAGTTTTGGCACTGTGTGCAGGTGCTAAGTCCTGTTGTAAAATGAAATCTGCATCTCCATAAAGTTGGTCAGCAGCAGGAAGCATGAAGTGCTCTAAAACTTCTTGGTATACGGCTGCGTTGACCTTGGACCTCAGAAAACACAGTGGACCTACACCAGCGGATGACATGGCACCGCAAACCATGACTGACTGTGGAAACTTTACACTGGACCTCAAGAAATGTGGATTGTGTGCCTCTCCTCTCTTCCTCCAGACTCTGGGACCCTGATTTCCAAAGGAAATGCAAAATTTACTTTCATCAGAGAACATAACTTTGGACCACTCAGCAGCAGTCCAGTCCTTCTTGTCTTTAGCCCAGGCGAGACGCTTCTGACGCTGTCTGTTGTTCAAGAGTGGCTTGGCACAAGGAATGCGACAGCTGAAACCCATGTCTTGCATACGTCTGTGCGTAGTGGTTCTTGAATCACTGACTCCAGCTGCAGTCCACTCTTTGTGAATCTGCCCCACATTTTTAAAGGGTTTTTGTTTCACAATCCTCTCCAGGGTGCGGTTATCCCTATTGCTTGTACACTTTTTTTTCTACCACATCTTTTCCTTCCCTTCGCCTCTCTATTAATGTGCTTGGAGACAGAGCTCTGTGAACAGCCAGACTGTTTTGCAATGACCTTTTGTGTCTTGCCCTCCTTGTGCAAAGGTGTCAATGGTCGTCTTTTTGGACAACTGTCAAGTCAGCAGACTTCCCCATGATTGTGTAGCCTACAGAACTAGACTGAGAGACCATTTAAAGGCCTTTGCAGGTGTTTTGAGTTAATTAAACTGATTAGAGCATGGCACCAGGTGTCTTCAATATTGAACCTTTTCACAATATTCTAATTTTCTGAGATACTGAATTTGGGATTTTCCTTCGTTGTCAGGTATAATCATCAAAATTAAAAGAAATAAACATTTGAAATATATCAGTCTGTGTGTAATGAATGAATATAATATACAAGTTTCACTTTTTGAATGGAATTAGTGAAATAAATCAACTTTTTGATGATATTCTAATTATATGACCAGCACCTGTAAATAGTGCTGTAAAGTATCTCATAGAATACCATGGTATTTCCATCATAACAGTGTCTAAAACCACTACTATGGTACATTTTGTACAGGCTTCCCAGGCAGAAGCACATTTCTCTAAATGTATAGTTGTTTCTCTTTTTCTGACAAGCTCCCTTCGCACATTTTGACAGATGTCACAACTGTTACTGTAAACTACAACACAATGTGAGCTGGCCATTTATAATCCTGAGAAAAGCAGATCAGTGTTTTGTCCATTCTTAAAATGTGTTTATGGCATTTCTTAACATCTCCGAATTTTAAACAGTCTTTCTCACGAGACAATCAAACTCTCACGACTCTTCACTCTGTCTTTCTTCTGGAGAAAAAAAACAGGCCTTTTAGGCAGAATATCAAAAGAACAAAATCCAAATTGCCTTGAAATTGGATTCATTCGTGCTGTTTGGGTTCAAAACAGACTAATAAGAAGCGAAATCACAGAGGAACGTGCGTACGTGCATGTGTAGAACCACTTTCCATTTCCCTTCAATTTAGTTACGTTTTATAATCTTTACACATTTACAGGGTGAATGTCACAAAAACATGCCCACGTCATATTTCATCACCAACCCCAAAGGAAATTATATTTTACTTACAGAAAAAAACGAGTCTATTTTAAGACATTATTTTAATGCCAGTTAAGAACTTTCTCCCTCATCACCTTAATGAAAAAAAATCTAATTCTCATAACTGTGCGTGGATGTTTTACTCATTTTTGTGAAATTTTCATTATTGTCAATGGTGATTCTTATTAGTTTAACATAGTATTTTTTATTTTAGTAAAATAAAAAATATTACTATATCAGTTCAATTTTATCCAGAACATATTTTAAAAACAGTATATAATTATTGTTATTTAATTACTGTACTTGGAATTAGATAATAATTAAATGGGAAAAATGTACTTAATTGTCATAAAAAAAGAAAAATACAGAAAAAATAAAATAAAATAATAAAATGAATAATTTTTTGGTCTTTGTTTTAATTACTATAACTACATTTTTTTTAAAATTCATTATAATTATAGGAATTTGGTAGAAAAAAAAAAAAAAAAAAAAAAAAATATATGAATAATATTTTTTACTATATGTCATGTAACTTAGAAATAAAATTGCACAACCATGAAAATAATATCATACAAAAAAAAAAACAAAAAAATTTGAAAAATAAAATTATTACCAATAAAAAATAAAATAATACAACAAAAAAAAAAAAAACAAACTTTTAAAATAAACAATTTTTTTTTGCTGCAGGATATTACTGATAAGAAAAACAAAATTAATTATTATATAATTATTGTCATAAATAAATAAATATATTTATGATCTTTAAAATAAACATATATTGAAAATAAAATAAAATAAAATAAAATAAAATAAAATAAAATAAAATAAAATAAAATAAAATAAAATAAACCTTTTCATTCTTTTGGCTTTGGTGTAAAATATAAACCAGGTAAGTTCTTAAGAAATTCTCCTTTACAGTGCCTTACAAATAATAGTAACCAGAGAGATCTGGGAATGGAAACTGATAAGACAATAAATGGTGCCAATATGATTTGAGGAAATAACCTTCTCAAAGGACTTGTCCTTATTTGCATCCGGGCTGTTGAATCACATTACTGTCTCATCTGCATTCATCATTCACTCACACAGATTGTTCCACTATAATGCAAATGATCACAGCGTCCTCTTTAGGATTCCTCCTGTATGAGTGCATGTACCTGTTGGAGGGTGTTGAGAAGACCCCCAGGATGACATCCCTGCCCTGCATGCGTATGATGGGGCTTGTGGACTGCAGCAGGTTGAAGTAGAAGTGCGAGTCTCCCGGGATCGAGCAGTTCAGACGCGCTTTCAGAAACGACGTCCACTGGCGCTCCAGCACCCGCTGAGAGCCGCCCAAATCACCTTTACACACACGTGCCACGCGGGACACCATCACCTAATGCACACACATATACAAAAAGAAAACAGTTCAGTTTTTATTCCACACGGCTCTATTCATTGCTACAATCAAAGTGACTATTCACTGGAGAACTGCTTTTCAACCTCACACTTCAATCGTGAGAATTCAGTTTTTGACAATAGTATAAAAACCTAAAGGAGCAACATAATCTGCTCTACTGCATTTCTTTTTTCTTTTCTTTTTTGTTTTAACAGTCCAATTATAAAGTTGGTTAAGGCTTCTTGTGCCAAAAATTGTCATAATTTAGTTTTACCCAAACCATTTTCTTACTTTCATTTAAATTAAAGGAAACGGAGAAAGCAATTACGAATAAAGGACTGGTATTTTAGCCAGTTTGAAGAAAAAAGTCTTAATAATGGATTTATTTATCATAAACATACAGCATTTCGCTTTACAAGATGGTAATTGATGGAGTGGAGAGGTGTGGATTACTTGTGGATTATTGTGATGTTTTTATTAGCTCTTCATTCTGACGGCACAGCAAGTGATATAATGCTACATTACATTAGAAAGTCTGTTTCAATGAAGAAACAAACTCATCTAAATATTGGATGGCCTGAGGGTGAGTACATTTTCAGCAAATTTTCATTTTTGGGTAAACTACTCCTTTAAATTAAAAATACCATTGGTACCATTGCTACCAGATCTTTACAGTACTGTACCTTTAATATGTCAGTGTTAAAGTGTTATGATTGGCTGACCTCTGAGTAATGGGGGCGCACTATTAAGTTTCTCAATACTGAATAGTCATTGATAGCTATTCATGGACAATCATACTGTATATTAATGTGCAAGTTAGGAGTATGATAATACAACCTTGATTAATTATTAATTAGTATTAATTAAGCAGCTTAGTTTCATCAAATGGTAAGAATGGATCGTTGGGGTCAGTAATTTTTTAAAGAAATTAATACTTTTATTCAGCAAGGATAAGCCTAGTTGAGCAAAAGAGACTTCTTTCAAATACAACAAATTTGACCAACCCCAAACTTTTGAACCGCAGTGTAAATCTCCACCTGTGCTTTCCTTTCTTACCTTCTCCAGGTAGTTGAACTCCATGGCCATCTCCCTGAAGAAGAAGTAGATATGAGGCCCCCATTCCACGGCGCTCACAAAATAAGGCTCTGTAAGACACACACACAAACACAGGCTTTCATTTTACAGTCTGAGGGTGTCCTATGAAGAAATTGCAGCTCAAATAAGTAAACACTCATCAGTCATTATAAAGACATTTCATCTGAACAAACAACATATGCACAGTCCCAGAGGGAGGCGGGGAGAGAAAGAAATATACAGCGAGAGAACTGAATGAGGCTGAGATAGTCCACATTAAACATGCATGTCCTCTTAAATAAAGCAAAGAGAGTGAAGAGAGGACATTCGGAGGTCTTGGTCTCTCCTCTCTCTCGCTCCTTCAGTGGTATGTCAGTCTCACTCCCTCAATGATATTCAACTCATAGCTCTCCAGTATTCAAAGTTCAAACAGAGAGCTCTATATTATACACACATCCATCTATTCTCGTCTGAATGAGGCTCCAAGAGCTCCGTGCAGTTTCCCGTGGTTACGAGGTCTCGCATATTTGTGAAAAACAACTCAGGTATAAAAAAATAAGCCAATTGGTTTTGTTAGCACTCTCTGTGTGTCTGGTGTGAAATCACACTCAGAATTCAGTGCTGTGAGCTGCTTCCTGAAACTATTTTGAAATCTACAAAACAAACCCAACTTCAGGATGACAGGTAGATTGCTGAGTGAGACAAATGCAATTCATTTTTACTAAACTGACAAACTGACTTTAAAAGGAATAATCCAGGTTAAGTGCAGCTTTTGCTCTATTGTTGTTTTATGCGGTATGATGAACAGAAAATAAGTTTGGCTTGTCCCTTGTTTGAATCTGTTTCTGTAGCACAAAAATTAATGTTTAAAATATACAAATATAGTGTTTTAACTTGTGTTATGACCAACTAAACAACACTCTTAAAATACATTTTCTAAATATGTGAATAGTTCTTTTTAGTGTGAAGAACATTTTTATTATCTGAAGAACCTTTTTCCACTATGAAGAACCTTTTGTGTGACGGAAAGGTTCTTTGGATGTTCTTAAAGGAACCATCAATGCCAATATAAACCAGTGATATCATAGAAGGACCATTTTTATCTCTCAGTGAGGAATTCCTAAAAGAACTGTTTTTCTTTTCTTAGCGTGAAGAACATTTTGAAATTCTATAGAACATTTTTTCATAATAAAGAACCTTTAGTGGAACTGAAAGATTCCATGGATGTTAAGGCTTCTTAATAGAACCATCAATACTAATAAAGAAGCTTTATTTTTAAGAGTGTAGCTAAGAATGTCTGAGCATGGTCAGCTAGTCAACTAGACCAAAATGTTTGCATTTTTTGTTTTTATTGTAAAACATAGATATTGAGCTTATTTTTGTGTTGAATATCTGTCAGTTGTCCTATTGAAAGGCCATATTTAGGGCCCAAAATATGTTAAAACCACTTCTGATCATGTCTATGAAACAGTCTAATTATACAGGGCTTTTTAAAAAAATCTGACAATCCGCTGACTAGTTGATATTGAAAATATGTAGTTTTGCACATGCATAAACCCCAGTTTAAATGAGAGCTGAGCTTTGATAACTCCTACAGGAATTAATTTGGTAATGTAAAGCAAAGTCTTTTAAAATAATATATATATATATAACGATCTAAATCCCAATTAATTGCATATATCAAAAATTATCTAAATCCCAATTAATTGCATATATCAATATTTGATGAGAAAAGTACCTAATCAAGTTCTTAAAAATTACACTCTTAATGGGGTTGCCAACATTTTGGCATCATGTTAATGTTTCTGAAAAATGCTCATGAATGCTTTACTAAATGAAACAGTAATACGGTGAAATATTACTACAGTTTTAAATAGCTTTTTTATATCTGAATATATTTTAAAGGGTGTAATTTTTTATTCCTGTTATGCACAGTAGAAATTTCAGCATCATTACTCCAGTCTTCAGTGTCACACGATTCTTCAGAAATCATTCTAATATGCTGATTTGCTGCTCATGAAACATTTCTGATTATTATACATGTTGAAAATATTTCATGTTTTTGTGGAATAATTTTTTTAAGGATCCTTTGATGAACAGAAAGTCCAAAAGAACATCATTTATTTAAAAAAGTTTTTTTTGTAACATTATAAATGTCTTTACTGTCACTTTTTATCAATTCATCAATTTTTATCAATTTATCAAAAAAAAAATAATAATAATAAATAAATAAATATCCTGTGGCATGCCACAAATGCCCAAGACTATTCCAAAAAGATAAACAAAATCAAGAACAAAACAGATGAAACTTTTTTTTTTTTTTTTTTTTTTTTATATTGCCAAAAATTCATGGTTTTATTTTATGTATGAAACAGTACCTCTGAACCATTTGGAATCATGCTTGATCGTGCGCAGGGCTGGACTCTCTCCCAAACTGCGGTAAATGACAGCGTCGATGGCCAGGAAGTCAGTCACTGTCCCCGTGAACAAGCTGCCCTCTGAGGTCAAATGGCAGAGGTCAGCGGCCAATAACCAGAAGTGAGCATCGACATTGTGCCATGATGATATATGTGATAAAAACAGGTTTGAACAGAAAGTCCTTGAGCTTAACGATGTTAAGAAGAGGTGGTTAAACACATTTATGGAGTCAAATAAAACAGCTATAAATTAGGTGAAATGAAACATTATTATGCTGTGTATCCACTGGGTGTACGGCTCTTATTATCACAGATTAAAAAGTGCTAAACAAATCAGTCCATTATGTAAATAATTTGAGGTAGAGTCATTACATAGCCACAAAAGGAGTCAGTTACCTGCAAACAGAGCCACATTAGCATGTTTGGGATCATAAGGACATCGGGCCATTCCACCGATGGGCTCGCCGACCAATTCCAGAGTGTCTCTCTGAACAAACACACACACATACTGTTTGTGAGGACAGGATATGACACTCTGAGAGGATGATAGCTGTTATAAACCACACACATCTCCAAACACATTCACGAGCGCTGCTATCATTTCTACACGCTTCCAGCAACAGTCGAGAGTGTTAGTGAGCGTGTGCATGTGTGAGAGAGACTTCAAACTGTAGTGCATGACGTTTTATCTCACAAATAAAACAAACCTACCAAAATGTCTCCAGAAAGGCTTTCTCAGTTTTATTCTTGGCCCCTCTCAGTTTTATATGAAGCAGTATATCAGCTCTGATGTTGCAATATACCGTAAAAACAAAGATCTGAAGATGTGGCCTGAAAATCCGCTCGCAACAAAAGGGTGATTCTCATGAAGAAGATGAAACATTAAATACCATATGACCAACTGAACATCTAAAAAAACTAGTGCTGTCAAATGATTAATCGCGATTAATCGCCTCCAAAATAAAAGTTTTTGTTTACATAACCTATGTGTGTGTACTGTGTATATTTTTTATTTATATATATTTATGTATATATAAATACACATGCATACAGAATATATATTGAAAATATTAACATGTATTTACTTGTATATATTTATATTCATATAATTTATATCATGTATCATATATAAATATATTTAATATATAAATGTAACATTTTTCTTCGTGTGCATTTATATATACATAATAAACAGTACACACACATATATTATGTAAACAAAAACCTTTATTTTTGGATGCAATTAATCGCGATTAATCGTTTGACAGCACTAAAAAATAAACTCAATTCTTTGGAATGTATGTATGCCAGATAAATAAATTAATAAATAAATAAATGACTTTTTATCTCACAATTCTGACTTTTTATCTCACAAATTCTGAAAATAAGTCAGAATTGCTAAATATAAATACAGAATTGTGAGATATAAAGTCTGAGAGAAAAAGTCACAAATAGAATAGTCACAACTATCTTTTTATTTTTTATTATGTGGCTAAAAACAGAATTGTGAGGTGTAAACTCAGTTTATATCTTGCAATTTTTGTATTTACAGTCATTTTTAGTTTTATTCCATGGCGGAAATAGGCTTCCCTTTTAATGCTTGATTTTCTTCATTCAAAACAATTTCTTATTTTTACCCTTTGATTTTGGGGTGATATAATTCAGACATGTTCCTAAAAGATTCACTCCCAAAACAATTTATATATGCATTCACACTTTCGATTCAATTCAAATGAGCATCATCTCCACAGAAGCCTCCAATGTAATTACGTGCATCCATTTATTGGCCTTCCATCAATGCTGATCCACTTTCATTATTGTTAATGCATTGTAACCATGCATACTGTATGAGTTCAGCTGAACCAATTCTTTCTAATGATTCAGTGGATCTGACTCACAAAACATTTCTTAATGACTGAACTGTAAGAGAAAATTCAGTTTAGTAGTAAAACTGTGAGGTGGGTGACATGATGCAAACAACACAGAATATGTAACTGAATCAGTTTTTGCTACAAAAAATAAAATAAAATAAAATAAAATAAAATAAAATAACAAGCTCCTGTGGAATTTCTTCCACACATGGACAGATAAACAGATTGGTACCTTGTGTTGTTTGTGTAGAATTGCACTTTACTCGCTCTACATGTTTGCTAAGGGTAAACACAGGGGAGACGGTGAAGTCTGCAGGCATTGAGGAACACTCACCGTGTAATTGGCACACAGAGGGTTGAAAGCGTTTGTCCCACACACAAACAGCCCTCCATCATGGCTCAACAACACCTTAATATAATTACGACACTCCTCCTGAAGGAAACACAGAGAAAAAGACAAAATTACTCTTGTTTTAAACTTGAAAATCTGGGATTCAAATAGTAATTTAAACTTGAAAATAAAATAAAAAATTAGGTTTAAAACTGAGAGAAAGAGAGAGAGAGAGTTTGTATAATTATGTTATTTTAAAATGAATAAACACTATAGAAATGACTACTTATTAATTATTGTGTGGAAACAGTGGTGATGATATCAGACTCTGTATTTATTCTGCCAGGCTGATCCTCTTTGAATCACAATGACTTGGCAGCATTTGACTTTCATGTCATTTAACAAAGTCATTTGAATCCTAATTAAAATTTGGGTGAAGGAGAGAGCGATGAACAAAAAAAGCGTGTGTGTGTGTTTGTGTGTGTGTTGGGTCAGACATGAAAGGGTAGGGTAAGACGGACAAAAGAATAAGGCTGTAAATATTGACACAGCTTCACAAGTCATTTTCCCCCAGACATCATTATTTTGAGAGCTGTGTTTGTTTTGGAAGACAGACAGCAGATAAGTAGGTCCCAGCTTGCAGCTCCGCCACAGAGCCCACACTGTGGGCATCATCAAAAAACATTCATTTTCTCCAGGTTTTTACATTGTATTTGGACTAGATTTGCACAGTGTTGCTGCGCGTCTTTGTGAAGCACAGAAGCAAGAAGTAGCTGGACTTGAATGCATCACGACTTGGGTCCAGCTATAAAGGCAGTCCTGAAAGCTACTGAATAGCCAGCTGCGAACACTCATGCATCAGGAATGCCTTTGTTCCCTGACAGACATCAATAGAACTTTTTGAAGTGGTTTTGTGTATTTTGCTGAAACCCCTGCATGTGGGCCCCATCACGCAGCTCCACCATAGGGCCCATTCACTGCTCTGCCCATTGAGTTTGACTGGGCCTCCTGGTGGAGCTGAAACCCGAGGGGGCCGACACTGAGGTCAGGCTCTTTGAGGTGATTAGCAGGACTGCTGAGGGTCTAAGTGTTGTTACAGATGCATGTCCACCGTTCGCTGTGTGCGTGTGTTTGCACAAGAGATGCCGTTACAAATGCATTCAAGCTGCTCACAGCGTTAAACACACACTCCCTAGTGACATATCAACTTACAGCCTGTGTGTGCATGTGTTTGAATAGCAAGAAGGACAGGGATCTTTTCATTTTTGATAAGCTGAAGTCTGTGCGTGAGAGTGAGAGCATATAAAATGACGCAAACTTTCACCTCTTATTATCATGAGTATTTCCACCTGGATGCTTTGAAAGATATGTTGAGGTATGCTGTAACATTACCACATCAACACTGCCAGTTTCTTCACTGTGTGTTTTTCAGGGTGATCATCAGGATACAATGCAAAAAACGGCAGCAAAATTAAGCAACGATTTTCCCATAATTACCCACCAATTAGAAAACAATACGACTGAGCTTCACCCTAAAACTGAACTCAGGCAGAAAAGTGTGTTGAGAATAACATTCGCAATAAATTTAACTTCTGTCATGTGACATTTTCAAGTGAAACTGAATATTTAGCTCTGAATAATGTACTGTCTGGCGGGATGTCTTGATTTTATGTTCTTGATTGGATTGTAATGTAAGGCAATGGCATTACTGGTGCTTGATAAGGCAGCTGTTGCTGTTTTACAGAAGGCAACTAGAAACTATTCCTCATTCTTTGATGAGGAGAGATTAACTACTACTTTCTATTATGAAAGTAACTAAATGTAATTGGCTTGACGACTGATCATTTACAGAGGGACTGGGTCTCTTTCAGTTGGGCTCAGTATTGAAAGATATTAAAATCTTAAATGTTCAAAAAACAATTTTTGCCAGTCACTTTCACAAAGATTTGTCTAAATGTTTAATATTTGCAACTGATGCCAGTTAGGTTAGGCCAGTTAGTGACATGCATTCAGTGTCAAACATAATTCATTAATTTTGTCAAATATTATTCCTTGATTACACATCTTGTTTTGATGTTTCTTTCATTTCATAAGTTCATGTTGCAAGGGTTTAGGCTATTTGTTTTGTTCTGCAGTCGAAAAAAGTGACGTAAATTAAGAATAGTTAGTGATTTCTATCATTAAAAAAACATTATCAAGAATTATTTAATTTCGATCTGCAGTATAAAATATTCTTCATAGTGATTTTAAAATTAAATGACACCTGTAAATAAAATAAATGAATTATATATAATGGTATGCAGTTAAATTATCATGAGATTTTATTTATTTATTTTTTTTGGCAGTTGTGCACCAGTCATTAAGTGTGTCATGTAGTGACTCAGTCATTAGGTTTTTGCTCCTCTCTATCAAAGACTAGAATCTGCTCCAGTCAGTGGAAACAATTTAACTTGAAGTGTGGTGAGGTCAATTTTAGAATGTTCCAGTTGTGTAGTGTGTCCCCAGCTTTAGTCAAGCCAGGGATGCCAGGTCTGCTTAAAAAAAAAAAAATCCCATCAAACTGCTACTAAAAACTATCCCAAACTGGACCAAAACTAGCCCAGGGGAAGTTGGCTGTCAAAATCACATTCCAGGTTTGGGGTCAAAATTGCATTCCCGGGGGACGGGGTGGTTTGCTTCATCCCATGGACTAAATAAACAACCTGCGGCAAAGTAGCCCAATTTGGCTGGAAAACTGTGGACTTGGCAACACTGGCCCTAGCAAACTCCTAGCAAAGCCCTAGCAACCTACTGGAAAATTCCACCCAGAGCCCCTTTCATTCGATGCTTTGCACAGACAAGCAACACTCAGTATCTAGTTGGTTAATATTATATGTTTCCCCGCCCATAAGGCCTTGCTTACATCATCAGGATAGGAAATCTGTTTTAGCTGAATTTTATCTATTTTGATGGACATATTTTCATCATTAGTATAATGTGCACTAATGTAGACTAAATTAAGACTAAGGAGATTTATTAAGAAAGAAAATAAGCTCAATTTTGGCATCATGTTATCTTGAAGCCCATCTATTCCCATCCGGACTCACAGGTTCATCATAAACATCCAGCTGAACGTGAGCAGAACAGCCCAGCTGTGTGAGTGTGCAGTAAACTCTCTGCAGCGGTGGGGAGATCTTACGTTCTGCTTCATAAACTGTAAAATTGAATTCATCAGAGATGCAGGTTTGTGCGCGGGTCGATCCGTACGCCCGTCAGAGGTGTAAAAAGCAGGTTTCGCTCTGGGGAAGAGCACATGTGCTTCAGGTCTCTGTGAAACGCCATCAAGAAAGTGTCAAGATTTATCCTTCAGATCAGAGCGTGTGACAAGGCAGTATACAATTCCCGTACCCCAGCAGACTCCTTTCTGCTCTGATCAAAGCCTGACTTCTCCTCCCTTACTCCCTCACTCTCCTTTCTTTCTTCTCACCTTCCTCACTCTCCACCACTCCTTGTTCTCTCTCTGCATGTCTCCTTTCGCTCCCGTTCCTCCCACTCCAATTGCTTTTCACTTCTTTCTGCACCAAAATCACTCGCTGTCAGATTACAGCACATTTAGTACTTAACCATATAAAGATTCGTACAAAAAATTGTTTAAAGGATCAAAACTTTGCTGAAAAGCTTGTCATACACCATCTACTGCATGCCTTCTGTTGTCTGATTAATAGTTTAGATGTTTCAGCAAGTAAAAATCCTTTTAACATAATTGAAAAAACATCCACCTTCAGTTAATGGTTTACATACCTTTTTATTGTGAAATCTTTACTGATTTTTTTAAAGTAAGTGTAATAACTTTTATGTTGTTGGTATTATTTCAAGATGAACACTTACTGGACTGAAGCAACTTGATTGTCCATATATAATGGAGAATTTGAGAAAAATCATGTTAAAATATCAGTATCAATATTAAATATGACCATAAGGCTTTTAAGGAACATTTGATTATTAATCTAATTAAAAGTTTAATTATTTAATGTCACCATCTCTTTAAGATACATAAAGGAACATACACAAGAGAGAAATAAAAAATTTGTAAACATGAATAGAGTAAATGTGAATGTTTAAACACAACAAGCTGGAGTTTAGATCAAATTTCAATGCATTTAAAAAAAATAAAAATATCAAAGGGTTCACATACTGTACTTTTTCCTGCAGTTTTATAGCTCCTAACAATTATCTCACTGTGCCTATTTTATTCCTCCTAAGACATTTTTGACAAAACATCTGAGACAAACCTGCTCAAGTGCCTTGAGCTACAGTATAAAACAGCAATATCATAGCAATAAAATTTTCTTCATGGCCGAGGAAAAAGATATTCAGTGAATCGCTCATGAAGGGACCCCGTTGCTCATTTTCATTCAGAACGACCCCACAAATGAAGTCCTCTTCCTGCAGTACCCTTCAAGCCAATAAAAATGACAATTGGAACTCATCAAGAGAGAGAGAACAGATACTCGTAAGGATGTGAGTGTATCTATTACATCTCACACACACACATTTCTATACTCCCTTCAGGAGTATCACAGGCGGCAGATGTGATCTTTCTGTAGTCACTGTGTTATTGCTGTAGAAATCTGTTTATCTTGCACTTCATAAAAGCCAATCAAAACTGCACGAGTGACAGCCAAATGCAGTAATTCAACTCCTGCGTCTTCATATGAATTATAAATGATCTATTTATCCACCTCTTAAGATGTTATTGTGATTTAATGCACTACCACCAACGCTTACGCTTAAACTGTTTTGAACTGGTCACTTTTATACCAGGCGCAGCACAAATACTTTCCAGTTTTAAATTGCACAAAGCAACACATCTTAAATACTATTATAGTATCTAATAATATTTTATGAACTTTTATTTTTATATTTAATTTTTTTTGTCATTTTGGTTTACGTTTTAGTAATTTTGCGATTTTGTCATTTTTATTTCTATTTAGATTTAATGGATTTATTTCAATTTAAATTTGTACTAATTTTATACTTTATTCGTTTAGATATTTCACTTGTTTTCAAAGCAAAATGTAAAAATTTTCAGTGTTTCAATGTTTTAGTAATTTGTTGTTATTTTGCCCTTTTTATTTAGATTTACTTATTTCAGTTTTCATTTTAGTAATTTTAATACTTCGTCTTATTATATACCAAGGCAACATTTCTTTTTTTTTTTCAGTTTTAATTTAAATTTTGCTTAAAATTTGAGAAATTTTTTTATATTATTTTGTCATTATTATTACTTTTAAAAAATATTCCTATTTAGAGTTCATTTAATTTTCGTTTTATGTTTATTGATAATGTATGTAACACTGTAACACTGTTTATATACGTTTATATACGTGATACAGTATATGTTTATAACACTTCAACTTCAACATATTTCAATCAATTGTCATTTTTAAGTTATAAGCATAAGTTTAAATGTTTTTTCATCATTTCTAGTTTTCATTTGAATTAGGTTCTATAGTAAATGTGTTATGTGATTTTTATTTTTATTAATTTCTTTTTAAATATTTCAATTTGGATTTAATGTACGTATTTCAGTCATCATTTTTAACTTTTCAAAGTGCCAAGGCAACATTTCTTATTTATATAAGTATAATTTATATTTTTAATATATACATTTGATGTTTATTTTTATTTCAGCTTTATTTTAATTAACAAAAATAAAATTTTTATTGTCTTAGTTTTAACAACAATTCTCTTCACATGAACAATGCTGTTTTACAGATCCTCACTGTAGTAAGTGTGTGTGTGAGTGTGTGTGAGGAGTCAGAATAAGGATATTGAATTTCCTCCCTCATTATGAAATCATGTCATCTTAAATCAAGCAGCAAGAACACAATTACTGCAGGAACACATGCTACATCAGATCAAACACATTTCATCTGACAGCACTTTCTAATGTCCATCTAATCTTATCCCAGAGCATATGAAGTGCATATTCAGTTTTAGGTCTGCTATCAGAGGTGTGTGGAGGTGTGTGGTCAGATCTCTGACAGAAGGACGGATAATTGGATGTGTCTCTCAAACGGACTTATTTCTGGCTGTCTGTGCTAATATTCTGTCAATCTCACACAATTAGAGGCGAATGCTGTGAAAAACCAGTATAGTTTGAGGTAATTAGCAATCATGAACAAAAAAAATACAGAATAGCAAGAAAGAGAAAGCGAGAAGCAGAGAGCACGAGAGCCTGTTGAAGAAACTTGCCGGAGGCAGAGATTCACAGGTGCGTGTTTGATGTCTCAGATTTCTGCGAACATGTGGGTGGGTGGAAGACAGGTCTAATTTGTAAGCTCCCTCTTGCCAAACAATAATGCTTGTCCAGGTTTGACACTCAGTCCCTTGAAGTTCTCTCCCCTGCAGTCATACACATCTATTAAAACGGCCTGGTTTGCGAAAGAGTGGGAAAGCACGACTCTTACATTATGAAGGTGGGCAGAAGGTAATTAGCTTCTGAACTGAAGAATAAGAACAGATTTATCACAAAAACATCAAAGGAGACACAATCGAGTCTGAGGTTTAGACGTGAGAACCGACTGCATGCGGCTTGCAAAAACAGGCCTTTGCAAACTCTTAAATCTTAAGTTAAAGAAAATATTGAACAAAAAGTCCAGGAGAATTATTTGGGCAGGGCAGATAAAGGGATGTGAAAAAAAATACACATTTTCAAAATCAACAACTCTTAAGTTGTAGAATACGTGGAACTCGAGATGTGCTTTCAAAAGTTTAAGTATTTTTCCATTCATGCTTACTTAAAAATGCAATACTCGTAGCGGGATGCTCAAAAAAATAAAAATAATAATTATCATGTATATATAAATACACACACATACATTATATATTTTGAAAATATTTACATGTATATCCTTTTCTATATTTATATTCATATAATTTATATTATTAATAAATATATTTAATATATAAAAATAACACTATTCTGAAATATATACATGCATGTGTGTGTTGTCACGTTTCTGTTGTGTTTTGGTTTCTCTGCGTTCCAGTTTGCTTGTGTTCCCTTGTTTGTTTCCATAGTTTTTGATTAATTAACTCCACACCTGTTTCAGTTCTCCCAAGTAGGTTTCTAGTACCTAAGTCCTGTGTTTTTCCCCTGGTCCATTGTCTGCTATTATTTTGGTCTACATGTTGCGCTACCCCAGCTTCTTGATTCCTTGTGTTTGCTTTGTGGATTATAATAAAACACTGTTATTGGACAACTCCTGCATGCGACATACGCCTCCTCAGAGCAGAGCAACCGTGACGTGTATTTACGTATTTATATTTACATAATAAATATACACAGTACAAATACATATATTATGTAAACAAATACTATTATTTTGGATGTGATTAATCGTTTGACAGCACTATTAAAATGATTTTTTTTTTTTTACTCCAGGTTTTCCATGCTTGTTTGTAGGGCTGCACAATTTTAGTAGTATTATAAATACTACTAATGTCTCTAAAAATATTTTTAATCATCTTTAATTTTCCATTTGTATTGTAATTTGTCATTTTATAATTTATCATTTATTTCTATTTAGATTTAATTATTAATTTCAGTTTTCATTTTGCACGTTTTAGTACTTAAACTTCAACTTATATTTCAGTTTTTGCAAAGGCTACATTTCTCATTTTCATTTGCTTTTTATAGTTCTAAGTTTTTCAAATTACCAATGGCTAAAAGAATGATGTCATTGTGCTAATTAAAATATAATACACTAATAAAAATATAATAAATATTTTAAAAAAGAGAAAAATCACTAATCCCTTTAGGGAAAATATATAATTGCATTTTTTTCTGATAAAAATGGCAACTGTCATTTAAAAAGTGATTAAAAACAACTCCAGGTTTGCTATGCTTGTTTGTAGGGCAGCACAATTTAGCCAAAATGTTGTGATTATATATGGTATATGATTATAAAAATGTAGTAAAATTTTTATTAATGTTGAAAGTGCTTCTCGTTACAAGTATAAGAAGAGAGTTTAAGTTTTATTTCAATGACTCGTCAGTTGTTAATTCATCACGATCCATCCTTTAGTAGAGAGCTCTTGTAATAAATGTTATGTTTCCTGCTAACTTGTCAAATCACCCTCTTATAATCATCTGAACTTCTGCCGTTCATTATGTAATGCTAGAGTATCACCTGTTTTTACCAAAGCAGCATGTAGATGGATCATTACTGAGCAGAACATAAGTGATCTGCTGCAGGAGCTGTCAGGTCCAAATGTGCTGAAGAAAAGCCAAAACTGTTTCCAATGGAGACACACAACCTGCTATAGCAAAAAGTAGACCAATATTTTCAATAAAATTATTTTTACCACCAGCTTTCCATGAACTGTATGACTACGAAAAAAATTCTACAAAGGGCCTCATTAACTTTGCCTAGGAATTAATTAAAATGCATAACTGAAATTGCATATTGATATAGAAGCACATAGACCCAGATTAACGTGGACTGCATTGAAATATGGCATGCTAAAGAAGAGCAAAACACCTCATTTCAGAGCTGTGGTTATTTTTGGATGATATGTCTGGATTTACATAAGGATATGTCGAAGCAGCAAAAAAAAAAAAAAAAAAAAACATTTTAAAATTTTCAAATGAAGTTGGCATTGCATACTATGAATATTGTAGGCTCTATTGTTCTCTATTGTAAGACACTTTAAATAAAAGTGTCTGCTAAATGTGTCTGCTAAATACATAAATGCAACTGCAAGTGTCTGTCACGTTGCATTAGACACACATCAGCTGTAGGAAAGGTAGCATACTTGATAAAACAACGAGAGTCATAAAAGTGAATGGATCACAGAAGTTAAAAACACAAGCAAATAACAGGAAAATCCACATCCCTCAATAACATCCAAAACTAACCAAGGCTGTAAGTAATAGTCTGCAATAAGGCTAAAAGCATCCGCTGAGAGACCAGAGTGACATTTCCTTGTCAAACTGCAGAAATAAGCCAAATCCTTATATTGTACTGTAGTGTACTCTCCGGGAGAATTTATTTGTATGAGCTCTGCCACAGGTTTGAAACATCGAGCTCCTGGCAACAGTAAATCACTCAAAGTCCTGTGAATGAATTTTCTTTGCTAAGACGGTGCTAAAAGGGCCGTGAAATGTGAAAAAAACTTTGTGTTATTTGGCACTGAACACTCACCTCGTGTTTGCCCTTCATTCTACAGATGCGGATGTCATTCTTATTGGATTCCCATGTCCTTTTCTGTGGAACAACAAGGGAGTAAAATCATTACCTACATTCAAGGTAAAATAAGCCAGGCGTTCATACATGCAATTATGTGTGTGTGTGTGTGTGTTTGTGAGAGAGAGAGAGAGAGAGAGAAGTACAAGGGCTCACCTTGCTGTAGAACATTTCATCTCCAGATACATGGTCCAGTTCCACTCGATAAAGGTCATCTCTGCAGCAACACACACACACACCCCGCATACGAAGACCAGCATTAGCAGTAACAATGAAAATGGGCCTGAATTTAAGATTAAAATACTGAATCACAATTCACATAATTTATGTGCTATAGAGTATGCACTACACAACACACACGAAACATAAAAAAATGTAATCAGAAAAAACATCCTTGAAATAAATAAATGAACTAAAAATGCATTTACAAGCAAATTTGTATATAATGGTAATGGCTTTTTCAGTAAACATATCTACTATTTATGAACTTGTTTGTTTTAAGCATAAATCTACCAAATATAGATGCCATGTACCAGTTGTTATTGGTAACTAAAACATATGAATAATTGTTTTTGTTAATAAAATATATATATATATATATATATATATATATATATATATATATATATATATATATATATATATATATATATATATATATATATTTGGATGAAAACCTCAACGTAAAATTTAGAAATGTTGAACTGAACTTAAATAAAGTGTATAGGTTAAAGTATTAAAATGACTAAAATTCAACTAAATATAGATGAAAGCTAAACAGAAATTATAAATAAATAAATGAAAATGACAAAAGCACATAACAAAAGGACTCAAAATTACAATGATAGCTGATCATATAAAAATCTAAGGTAATATTTTTAAATAATATTAAGTACTAAATAGTATATAAATAATATTAAAACAACAGTCATGTAAACAATAACTTATATCAATGCACAATTTCATGATGTTACAGGTCTCAGTACTTACTACATGCTCAAGAATATTTTTCCACAGGCAGTGAAGTACATAATGTAGAGAATATTAGAAGTATGCCAATCAAATTACTGACTAAATAATGTGACTAACTTGAGACAAGACAGAAAGTCTGTGAAGATATATTTCAGCACATTAACACACTGAACCACTAAAGAGTTTTGATAAAACATATCCATCAACCCGTCTATATTTGAGTTCTCAGCTCTGGAGATGTTTTGTGGTGACAGGAACCAGTTTATAAGAGTTTCAACTTTCCAGAATGTCTAAGAGAGTATATATAACAGACTATATCTATTCTCTAGCTTCGGAGAAAGCAAGCGCTTAAGTGGCTCGACTGTGCAATGGTTAAAGGTCAGCGAACAGGGGTTTAACTTCCAACCAGCGCCTAACTAGGACCACATGTCAACTCCCTCGGGAGTCCAAACCCTTTGAAGGCCTGTCCATGTGACCGATTTCAAAGATGTAACTAAATGTAACACCAGTCAAACTGGACACAGATTTCCCATCAAAACATCCACACACACTCTCTGACTGTGTGGAGAGAACATGCTGTTATACTGCTGATGGTGTTGAGCTATAAGGACGGAGTGTTCATGTCAGAGCTTTGAAACGTAATGACATTTTCTCATTGTGTAATCTGTCATTTCCTTTTAAGACCAATTAGGTACTGTAGCGAAATATAAAGGTTTTAATAACAGAGAGGATATTATATTCATGTTATATTAATTCAGAATGTAAAACCTAACAGTGATGTTACTGCATGAATAAAGTGGGTGGTATTAAAGCTCAAATTAATGTGACTTAAAATGTTGTCAGTTACCACCACGGTTATAAGAGATAATTATAGTCAAAGATTTTGGTTAATTGACGTGAAGCTGAAATCTAAAATCTAAAAATATGAGATGAAAAACTAAAAAATTAGAAATGTTGTCATGGCAAGTTGAAGCACTAAAATTATTAACTGGAAATAAATAAAAACTCAAACTGAACTAATACTAAAACAGCACTAAAAATAAATTAAATCTAATCATGAAAAAATAAAAAAATAAAAATATGAATAAAATAATAATAATAAAATACCAATAAAATGGCAAAACCAGTAACTTAAAATTATAAATGAAAATATACAACTAAAACATTTTAAATAAAAATAAAATATTATTTATTATTTAAAATAATAAAATAATGTAAAAATATGATATTACAGTTTGTATTAAATATATATTTTTTAAATACTAACTTAAAAATTTATTTTAAAAAAAACACAATCATATTTTAATAATACCAAAATAACAATGATTACAACAGAAAATAATTCACTTCTTACTTAAAAATAAATGCTTGCCCTTACAAGTTGTGCAATATGCAAAATATATTGAAGAATTATTTATAATTTGAAGCGTGTATTGTTGGCATTACCTGGCTCCGATGTAGAGCGTGCGGTTGACTTTCAGCACGGTCTGAATATACAGCGGCTCCTGACGGGTGTAAGAGCGATGCGCTCGGCCCACAAACACTGGATAGCGCCTCACCACTGACAAATAAAGAACCAGAGAGAATTCAGAAGAGAAGAAAGTCAAAATGTGGAAAAATGACTAGCTGAGATGGGAGACAGAGACATTAGGGACACCCAAACAAAAGAGCCAAAATATGAAGCATGGATGGATGAAACAGACACTAAAACACAGGCAGGAATGTGTCCATCACTTTCCCTGAAGAGTTAGAGATGGAGAACCTCTGAGACACGAAGAAAGGACAAAGACATACATCACTGAGTCTTCACAATGCAGAGTCCAAAAACAAGCTGTCTTAAAGTGAAAGTTCACTCAAAAACAATAAATATGTCATATTTACACAGCCTTATGTTGTTTTCAAACCTGTATGACTTTATTTTATTGTAAAATATTCTGTTCAAGCAATAACAATGAATAGAGAATAAAGATTCAGGCTTCCAATGGACACAAAAGCATCACAAGCTTGGAATGTACAACTTGTGTGCTACTGTATATTCCAAGTCATATGATAGATTTCTGTAACGGGAATATGCATCATCACTCACTGATAATACATTACAGTGAACTGTTAACCGCTTAGACTAGATCATTGAATCAGTGAGTTGAACTCAAGAACTGAATCAGTTCAATTCACAAATGAATCTTTTAGTCTGTTTTTGAACTGATTCACTGAAAAACATAAACGATTCAAAGAAAAGAATGATTTGTTTACATTATGAATGTGTCATGTGGACCACTTATGTTACATACTAAAAATATAAAAGATTAGCCAGGATATCCATATCCATTGAAACATGCTAAGGTAAAGTACTACAAATAATAAAAATAAAACCAAAAAAAAAATAAAAATATTACCTTTTCTTTTTGAATGAATGAATGAATGCACCCAAAATTGTTATTGTTAACTAAAAGTAAAAATGAAACATGCTAATTTGCTAATTAAAAAATGGTTAATTAAATTTGTCATTTATATAATAAGTTATTAATAAGGTAAAGTACTACAATTAATAAAACTAAAACTAAAATAAAAATACATTTAAATATATTTTTAAATAGAAATAATAAAAATGACAAAAGCACATAACAAAATGACTAATAATTAAAATAGACACTAAAAGTATAAAATAAATGTTAATCCAAAGGATTCATAAATATTATATTATTTTATATAAGAGTGCATAATAATACACACAGTAAGTGCTAATCTTATTATGCAACCTGCTCTGACAATCAGACTCCCGGTCTAATGTCCTGTCACATAATTAATATTCATGAGCAAAGCTGATAAGTTTTATATCGAGTCCCTCCTGTATACAATGCTGTGAAAAGAGTCACTGGCACTTCAGAGAGCATTCATACATTTCAGATAAGGAAAATTGCTTTCCAAATGCTGTGGAAAGAAGTTAAACATAATTAGAAAACAGAATACCATTGAAAAAAACCCCAACAGGAATGTGTCCTCCAACCGCAGATGGATCTGAGAAGCATGAGGACACCCACATATTTACTGTGAATGCTAATGATATTTCTTACAGTTTCTGCTACTAATTAATTCCACTGTAATAAGGAGAGAAGGATAGAGATACTGTTGTTGTTGCTGGCTTGTTCTTTGCCTCTAGTTGTTTGGACACATTTCACAAGGGTTTAAATGTTTTTGTGCTTTGCAAAGAGCAATTAAGTGTGGAAAACCCTTAAAAAGGTCACGTTATTTCACTTTGATTCACACACATACACACACACACACACACACACACACACAAAAAAGCGCCACCATGTTTGTTTAGTTCTTCACTAACTTCTGTTGTTTTTCCACTGAGATGATGACATTTTCTTTCCTCTACCTCTAAATCTAGCCCTCATATAAACCTTTCTGCTCTTTTACTTACTAATTAAGACATTATTTAGTATGTTTACTAAGCCGTTTTCTTCACAGAGAGCGAACACTGGCAGGACCTCACAGCGTAGGTGATTTGGGGACAAAACCTGACCCACATAAACACCAACTACATTGTACTGGATGACCTTTAACCTCTGGTCTCTACTGAATCATTAGAGGCGCTTGAGTGGTTGTTCATCAGTATCACGGATTCTGCTTTGTGGGATCTGTAGGGAGTACGGTCCGTTGTACACACACACACACACACACACATACACAGAGTTTGTGTCTTGCTTGTTCCAACACAATTATGTTAAAAGGCTTTTAAAATGATCACAGCCATATGGTGTATTTCTTCCATTCATGAGCGCTAATGTGCAAAACGATTTACAAACAGTGTGACGTGTCCACATCGTGTTAACCATATGTACATTGAAAAGAACACTTCACAACAGCGGTAGTGCAACATACAGTGTACAAGCTTTAACATAACCACAAGAAAGCAGGCATTGCAGTGACTTTACCACATTTAAAGGTAGAAAAAAAAATCTTGTAACCATTGATATATGGACAAAAATACTGTTGAAGTCAATCGAAAACAAAATTGTTACCATAACACAACAAAACAAAATATATTTGTTCAACAGAAGAAAGAAAGAAAGAAAGAAAGAAAGTCATATGCATGAGGGTAAGTAAATTATGAAGTTTCAATTTTGGTGGACTATCCCTTTAAGGGTTGAGTGTGAACTATACAATAATGTGTAAATAGAAATACAAAGCTAAACAGAAACACACACACATATATAATATAATATAATATAATATAATATAATATAATTCCATAAATATAATATAATATAATATAATATAATATAATATAATATAATATAATATAATATAATATAATATAATATAATATAAATAATACTAAAATATCACCTATGCACAGCTGACACACTTCTACTAGAAACTAAAACTAAAAATAACAAAGAAATGGTATTTATTTTTATCAACATAGTGGTATCATATATTTGGCTTCTTTAGCTAAAATAATAAATATATAAATAATAATATTACATAATAATATTATTTAATAATAATAAATCCCTTGGAAAATCATTGTAACTTCCAAAGGAATATTCTTTTATGCTTATGGTCATGGAAACTTGGCACAGTTTGGAATTGATGTGCCTTTTCTCAAAGCTAATTTATGAGCCAAAAATAGCAACTGCTGATTGTGCTATTATGCTCTAAACGTATATGCATAAAAGATCATAAACGTGGCATTTATGTCTAACTGAAAAATAACCTGCTGGTGTTGTTTAACTGATACACTGTAATTGGTGAGGGGCGTGTTCTTACCCTCAGCAGGGGCGGAGATTAAAGGGCCAGGTTCCTCTGGAAACGAGCAGGTAGCCAATTGGAGGACAGCAAAGATCCATAAGAAGCAGGGAGTGAGGGTCGCCATGGCAGCGACACACCACAGCTGTGAAGACAGGAATAGAGAAATGATGTTAACTTAAAAAAAAAAAACAGTGAAAATAACACAATACAGTACTAATAAACCTTTTTCAACATTCACTATCTGCATGGACACTCCCCTTGTAATGCAGAATTCAGTCTGCATAGACAACTCAGTTAAGAGATACACAAAAAGCCATGCCACATGAAAGTAAGAGAACTGTTGCTATCTAATAAATCAGTGCTTTAATAACCACAAAATTGCAATATCACATGTAAATATTGTATGCAAATGTGGATTTAAAAAAAAAACAACAAAAAACAATATAAATCGTTAGCTGCAGTATTGACTAAAATATATTTATATTCAACATTTTCCTCTGTGAGCCATTTTTGATCAGGTTTATATTCATCAAATGTATTAAAAAACTCTTGTTAACTGAAATAAAGCTGAAATAAAATTATAAATATTACATGAACAAAAAAATAAAAAATGCTGAATCACTAAATTGGAAATAAATAAAAATTAAAACTAAAATAAAACTAAACTTAATTTAAAAAATAAATAAAACCTTAATACTTATATAAAAATATGAAAGCATAACAGCAATTTTAATAAAATTTTATACAAATTCTAAATTAAAACATAAAAATAAAAACCAAATCAAAATATTAATTAAAACTATAACATTATAATACCAAATAACCTTTTTGGATTAAAAATTTAGCTTGTCCAAGGATCTTAATAAACCAAGTTATTTTCCAGCTCAAATAATTGAAAGACTAATAAAGTGCCCTCAATAAGTATTGGAACAGTAAAGACAAAATTGCTTTCTCTGCTGTGGAGTCAAGACATTTGCAAATATGATTAAAAGATGAATATGCGACAAAACTACAGAATGTCACATTTTATTTTTAGGTCTTTCGACACATACATGTTTTACCAAATAAAAAGGACAGTGCTTTTAGAGTTCATCCCACTATTTGATGTGAGCATAAGTATTGGAAAAGCTGAATTTAAGGCAGATGTAAAAGATTAAAAGCTAATATTTAGTTGCAGATCCTTGCATGCAATCAGAGCAGTGAGTCTGTAACCCAGAGACATCACCAGACTCTTGTTCTTATGCTTTGAAATGCTTTCCCCCAGCCGTTAATGCAGCCAATTCCAACTGTTGCTTGTTTTGGGGAGTTTCTGTCTTTAGTCTCCTCTTCAGCTGGTGAAATTAATGTTCAGTCGGATTTAAATCTGGAGATTGATTTGAGCAATCTAAGACTTTACATTTCTTTGCCCTGAAAAAGTCCTTGACTGAACTGGCAGGGTGTTTTGGGTCATTGATCCTGATCCAATATGAAGAGCTTTCTAATGAGTTTGGTGGCATTTTCATGAATATTGGTGGCCAAGATGATTTTGTACCCTTCCAAATTCATTCTGCTACTGCCATCATACATTAAGTCATCATTAAAATGAAGAGGTCCTGTTCTAGAGACAGCCATGCATGCCCATGCCATGACACCACCTCTGCCAAGCTTTACAGATGAGGTTGTATGCTTAGAATCATTTGCAGTTCCCTTTTTTCTCCACACTTTTGCTTTCCAGTAACTTAAAGGTTAATCTTTGTCTCATTTGTCCATCAACTCAGTTCCAAAACTCTACTGGCTCACATTTGTGAAGAATCTTGCCTTTCTATTTTTGGTGCTGATCAGAGGTTTGCATCTTGCTGTGTAGCTTCTGTAATTCTGTGTCAAATTCTCCAGCTGACTGTAGATTGACAGAACATCACCCCAGCTTTCTGGAGGTTGTTGGTGATTTTACAGACATGTGTTTTAGGGTTCATTTTCACAGCTTTTATGATTTGTCTGTTGTTTTTCTCAGCCGATCAGGTCATTGCTGGTTGCTGATGTCGCCGGTAGTTTCCAAACTCTTGATTTCTCCATGCCCTTTGTTTTTCCTTTAGTTCTAATTGACTTCCTCTTTTCTTTTAGCATCCAAATTGCTTGCTTTTCTTTCAGAGTCGGCTTCCCCGTCTTCATCCTGGTTTGTGTGTGTCATCATCGAATGCAAGACTTGGAATGCAGAAGCAATGGATATAACTGATAAAACACATTCCTTGCTTTTAATATCTGAAGAATTAATGCAACAGGATACAGCTGAACACTTAGAAAGACCTGTGAGGCAACTGCTCCAGTACTTATGCTCACATCAGAGAGTGAGATTTAAAAGTTTAAAAGTGCTGATCTTCTTAGCTGGAAAAACATCTTTGTGTTGAATCACCCAATAAAAAAAAATATGACATTCTGTAGTTTTGTCTCATATTCATCTTTTAATCATATTTACAGATTTCTTGACTCCACAGCAAACAGAACAATTTTGTCTTTACTGTTCCAATACTTATGGAGGGCACTGTAGCTCAGAAATCAAAATAAATAAATAAATAAATATAATGTATTGTATAAAAAAAAAACAAAGTAATAACAGATTTGACAGTCATTTTAAATAGCTTTAATCACACTAAAAACTGTATTTTGCACAAACTTTCCTGCAAAATTGTCTGATTTCAACATCGACCAGCAGGAGCTATCTGAGCCATGCACTGATTTTGGCCAAATCAATGTAACTAAACTTTTCAATTTACTTCTGGAACAACCTTCATGTCAGACACACCCCTATATGATGCCTAAAAAGTTGCCTAGGTAGGCAGCACATCAGGTTTTGGAGCTAAAAATATAATACACAAACAGTCTCTGTAAAGATACGGGCAAAATGATTAATAATACAAAGGAGCATTAGACGTCTTGGGTGTTAGACATGCCTTGTGCCTTCAATGAAATTAAATGCACAGGCGACTCCACATGAGCGTGAAGCGAAACAGAAGCTGTTTATTATTTAACATTTGACATTTATTTGGGCACTTTATGAGGAACAGACTTCTTACAAAAACCACAATACCCGTCTGTAAAGCAAAACAGACTTGCACGATTTTAACGGGTGTGAGGAAACCGTCTGTCTACGAGTGAGTGTAAGTGGGGCATAAAACTGTTTAACAAAAGCTTTCATCTCCGACAATCAGTTCTTCCTTCAGACAGAAACCAGATGAGAGTCGTGAGGCCTTCTCTTTCACGGACAACCCTCAATTACCAAAGAGACCCGAGACCACACACACACACACCGTAATTAATTTTCAGCACCTTTTCATTAAGTCTGTGGAGGAAGGAGTGGTCGGTGGCTTTAGCAGGAGGACCAGAACGATGCCACTATCTGCTCTTTTCTTTTCCACACTCTTATCATCTGTGCTTTTCTTTTTTCGCTCAGCGTGATTGCTGTAATTGGGTAATTTATGAGAGTGTGTCAAGCCTTCCTCCTGCAGTATATTACTGACACAAACACACAAGAGACAGGGTGAACCACGGTCAAGCTTCATACATCACGTAATCTGCACAGTCTCGAAAAGACTTTTGACTATCATATAAAGCATATACAGTTTATTTTTAGTAGTTGATGAATATCAGTAAGAATTTTATTGAAGGTATAGAAAGATCCCAATCAGTTTGAAATCAAGAGGGAATGCTGAAGAAATCAATGGAATGTGTTTAGAATACACCACCATTTTAAAAGATTTGGGGTTTGTATGTTTTTATGCTCACCAGGGCTACATTGATTTGATTAAAAATACAGTAAAAACAGTGAAATATTATTAGAATTTAAAATACCTGCTTTCTATTTGAATACTTTTTAAAATGTAATTTATTTCTGTGATGCAAGGCTGAATTTTCAGCATTATTACTCAAGTCTTCAGTGTCACACGATCCATGCAGATATCATTCAAATAGACTGATTTCCTGTTGAAGAATCAATGTTTTAATATAAATTTTCTTTATATTTTTGTGGAAACCATAACCATATTTTTTCAAGATTTTTTTAAACAGAGATTTTAAAAACAGCTTTTATTTGAAATAAAAAATATTTTAATATATATTGAAAATATCTTTACTTTCACTTTGCATCAATTTAATGCATTCATGCCAGTGTTATTTTGTATATATATATTTTTTAGTTTTATTAATATTTAGAATTTAACTTTGTTTATTTAATTTATTTGTCATTTTTATTATTTCATGATTTTTTCATTTGTATATTTTAATACATTTTTATGTCTGTTTTAGTTAATTACTACATCTAGTCAAATGCTGAAACTATACAATAATGTGTAAACAGAAAGAAAAATCTAAATAGAAATTTAGAAACAGAAACAATTGAACAGTAGTGTAGGGAATACTAATCCTTTCAAACACATAATTTCAACAACATAACTTCAACAAAACATAATGTACATTTGCACTCAAGCATGCCTCATTTAATTCCTACTAACTACCTCAAACAAAGAGAGCCAACCAATCGGGTTTGGAGTTTTGAATAATATTTGCGTAAAACTATTAATCAGGCAATCCATGGACATGCCATCAAAAGCTGTAGTCACTTTAAGACACTGAAGTAATGATGAATTTCATCATTAAAACCTAAAAATCTGAACCGTTTCAGTGACAGTGATGGTGAGCGTTTTGCCTCAAAGGATTTGTTTGAGACCTTTCTCAATTATCCCTTCTTCTGCTTTCAACAGGCCTCTAACAATACATGCATTACCGCTTAAATGAGATGAAACAATGAATAATGTAATTAAGACATCCCTCAGGATGACGGAAATAAAAGAGATGAAAAACTAATTGAAAGAACTTTAGATGCCTTTGGTGAAAAGTTTTGAAATTAATAGTGGCCTTTTGAGGGTTTAAATCATAAGGCAGAAATGAATCTCAATTGCATTAAAGAGAGACGAGCGACTCTATTAGTCCATTAGCACACCGCGCACACAGAGACGCATGTTTATCCACCGCACACATAAAGCAAAGAACATTGTCAAACACATTACTTGAAAGAGGCCACATCGTACTTGCTTTTATAAACAGGACAGTGGCGCTGCAAAGACAAACATCACAATTTCTGCTGCTCACATTTGAGGTTAGGGGTTTGGACAAATCACCAACCTTAGGTAGTACACTTCAGTGTTGTTTGTGCTACGGTAATGAATGATGCCTCAAACCGCGCAGCTTGTTGAAATGAAGTGCGCTATTACCTTTCTAAGCAACCAGACACAATAGTCCACCCATAAATTAATATTTATTCACCCTGAGACCATCCAAGATGTAGATTAGTTTGTTTCCTCATCTCAACACTATACATTGCTCACCAATGGATCCTCTGCAGTGAATGGGTGCCGTCAGAACGAAAGTTCAAACAGCTGATAAAAACATCACAAGTAATCCACACACAACTCCAGTTCATCAATTAAGATCTTGTAAAGTAAAAAAAAAAAAAAATCTGCATGTTTATAAGTAACAAATCCATCATTAAGACTTCAAACTGTTGCTTCTGGCAAAAATACGAGTCCTCTGTCTATAATATCCCTTTCTCCAGTGAAAAAGTAATCTTGTCTGAATCAGGAGAGAAATATGTACAGATCAATCACTGTTTACAAATAAAACAGTCTAAAACTGTTATG
Source organism: Cyprinus carpio (assembly GCF_018340385.1). Classification (NCBI taxonomy): domain Eukaryota; kingdom Metazoa; phylum Chordata; class Actinopteri; order Cypriniformes; family Cyprinidae; genus Cyprinus; species Cyprinus carpio. Next base: position 27,739,129 of record NC_056598.1, on the reverse strand, counting down.
TCAGCAGATTTTAATGTGAGAGGACAACACAGGATGGACTTTTCAATGAAAGAAGTGTTATTATGGACTTTTTTGTTTTTCAGTCTTGAAGATATATTTGTTTCTTATAAACATGCAGATTTTCACTTCGCAAGGTGTTAATTGATGGACTGGAGTCGTGTGAATTACTTGTGATGTTTTTATCAGCTGTTTAGACTCTCATTCTGACGGCACCCATTCACTGCAGAGGATCTACTGCTGAGTAAGTGATGTAATGCTAAATTTATCCAAATCTGCTCCAGTGAAGAAACAAACTCATCTATTACATCTTTGAACGGCTCAATGGTGAAAAGAAAGTCTTACTGACCCCAAACTTTTAAACGCAAAAATAAGCTTTTTTTTCAAAGAGCCAGGGAATCCGTTTTCCATGTTATGATCCCTGGAAGTTGAAAATCTAAATCGTATTCAACAAAATGGTGTGTATGTTTCCAGGCTGTTTATGAGGGGCACTAAAAGGACAAAAGCACTGGTGGGCACACAGAGCTTCTAAATACTTCATAAAGAAACCATTCATTGTCTTGAGCCTTCAAAACTGCTCTCTCTCCCTCCCTCTCTCAAATCTCATTCATCCCCCCGTCCCACTCCAGCATGAGCCCCTGTGCCCAAAGGAAAGGTCAGAGGTCAAGTATAGGTATCCTCCCATAGGGTTTTGCAGTAGAAAACACATCTCTAGTACAGAACGCGTCTGTAATTTGGTTTAAGGAGGTTGTGACCGAGCCACAGACACATTAAGTTTTGTGATAGCTCTAAATTAAACCTAATAGGCAGAGATACCACCTCAATTGTTTCTTATTAACAGGACACACACCTCACAAACTCTCTCGCTTCCTTCCTCTCTCACACACTCAAGCAACAAGGCCTGAATAACACAGGAACAGTCCAAGTCTTTGTTGGAAGGCTGATGGCGCTAACAGCCGTTAAAACGAAAGGCTTTAAACAGTGGTCAGAGACACAGCGGATGGAAATCCCTCACAGATGCCTGTCCAAAGCAAATGACGTTCAAGACATCTACAGAAAACAATGACTGGAATGTCACTGAGGCCAAGCCTACACTGTCCACAATGCTGAGAAACGTCTAACCCACAAGTGCCTTGAGATTTATTGCATCTGATCAAAGTAACCTGAAAATGAACCACAAAACATAATATAGGAACTGTCTTTATATATGTATACTGTATATGTGTGATATACTACTGTAGCGTGAACCAGACAAATTAAAGATTCGATCGGGAGCCTGGTTGAAACATGAGCCGAATTCCACAGAAAGGCAGGATGTTGTAAATCAACTCCCAGCACCACAATCTGATAACCAACCAACTCTTTAAGAGAACAGCTTTCAACATTAACACCATTGGAACAATTATTGACAATTTCAATTCGAAGAAGAGATTGTCTAATTTGGGGCAAGTAATCGAAGAAATGGACAGTCTCAACCTCACATGTAAAGCCATGAGATTAAACAAGATCGTTGGATTGACTTCCCCCCACCTAGCAAAACCAGACTGAAATTCCTAAGGAGACCTGTTAACCCCTCTGGTCTCCACAGGACATATCCTTACTCCCAGAATGGCACAGAGAATGCCTTCCAATGCATATATGCACCAAAATGAACTCAAAAAAGACTTCTAAATGGATATCAGTCCATTGCTTAACTCCATATCATTTATGTAACCGACACATTTGATTTTAATGTTTCTAATCACTTATTGTGTATGTCTTTTTTTAAATAACTCTTGAATAGCTAAAGGGATCATATTCATGTTTAGTATGTGTGTGTTCGAATATTCTTGCTTGAAACGTTTCTGACCATTAGTTATTTGTCAAATGTATCATATTCTTGTTATAGGAATCATGTCCAAATTATACCCTGCAAGAGCGGGAAAATTCGGACCACGTGCTTGATAAGACTAACATACGATTTATGAATGGGTGGGACAAACAATGCAACACCCAGAGAAAAGACAATATCTAATATGTCAAGACAACATTTGAGGTGTGGCCAAAAGGCCAGTTTAAATACTCAGGACACCATCAAATTTTGCTTTTAGCTTTGAGCTTTTAGTTTTTGTGTCAGCTTTTGCTATCAGTCATGCCGGCTTTTTTGCCTGTAGCTTTTTTAGTCATGCTTTGTCATCACTTTTAGCGTTCTTCGAGCGCCGTTCCAGCGTGCTTCGGCCTGCACGCCTGCTGCTACTTAGCCACGATGAGAAGAAACACCACCTAGCCTCGTCAAACTTTACTTCTGTTCTTTTACTTTAGTTTCCTTTCTTTTCCGTTTGAGAATTTCGTGTTCTGAGTTAAGTTTTGTAACGCCGTGTCTCCGAGTCTGACCTCCCATGCCCGTCTGAAACTTCAACCAGCCCACAACTCCGCATCGTCAGCCAACCCCCAACCACGGGCTTCCCAAGACGTCACTTCAACGACTACTGAACTTCCAGCCAATCAGCAACTTCGGGAAACCCCCTTTTCAGCGACAACAAAGGGAACCCCGTTAAACAGGCAACGCAAGTAACCTCCAGACTCACATCTGTACTGGTGTTATCTAATATAATTTTAACCTCATTGAGGAACTCAGTGCGAGAGTTAATTAAGTGATTAAATGGTTGTTCATGTCTATGCAATTTCACGTATTGCTGTAAACTTGGGATTTCACATTCTCATTCTCTAAAACACACTATATCCCAAAGATCTATCCAACAAAAACTCGTGTGTGAATGTGTGAGTGCGTGTGCTTATGTGTTAGATTAGTTTATATGTCTTAGATTTATCTAATAAAGCCTTATCTATATTTAAAAAGCAATTATCTTGTGTTTTGTGCTCACAAGTTAATGTCTTAAACTGCCGATCTTGTTACTGTGCTAATTAATAGTGTTTTCACTATACTTTGGATATTAATATCCAGCGCAGATTTGATGTTAAACGGCTCGTTCAGTGAATCGCTGGCCGTTTCAGTGATCAGCCGTGAAACAGTGATTCTGTTCAAATTCCCTTTAAAATCTTAAATGATTCCCTTTGAGCTAAATTGACCTGTTTCCCTTACAGTATTATGGTGGAGAATTTTGCGGGCAGTTTAATCTAAATTGTGAGCATAAACCAAGTTATGTTAATCTTTTCTTTTGCTGCGGATGAAAGATGAGAAGCTTCTGAGTCTAGACGTGTGTGTGTGTGTGTGTGTGTGACCCGTGACGTAAGCAGCGCGCGACCGCTTGAATAGAATGAACGCAGAGGAGGCTGTAACTCAAGTCCGCCTCTTCATTGTTAAACGGCAGTAAGTGAACTTAAAGTTAACATCAGAGATCGTACAATAAGGTAGAAATTGAGCGTGTTCCTCATTTTTGTAATGCCTTGTTTATAGCTAAATTGATTTCACTGAGTGTTCCAGTGCCTCTCAAAAGCTATACTCCCGGCAGGGAATCTCAGTCACCGTTCGCTGAACGGAGCTAAACTGTAGTAACGTTAATTCAAAGGGAAATAAATCGGTGAATAAAGAATAGTGTTGAGCGTGTTCCTCAATCTATTTATCAAAGCCTCGTTATTCATAGCTTGATTGCCAGTGCGTGTTCCACTGCCGAATCAAATGCTATTCGACTCCCTGGGTTAATATTAGAGAATAATGTTTCCCTGTTCACAAAGTGAATGCAATCTCGCTTAACACTGCGTGTGTCCGAGTGTGATGGGAGTGTTTTAAAAGCTTGATCAAGTAAATTTTAAGTTTGTCCCAACTGCGAAGAAAACCTGTTGTGTTTGTGTGTCCAGAGAAACTGGCACGAAGATTCAGATCCGCCGAGATCGCCCTCACTTTTCCCTTAACTACAGCAAGAAGCTGCTATTTGAATAAAGTTAAAGTTAACTCTATACGAACTGAGAGTTTAAGCGCCACATCGCAAAACCATCTAAAAGCGGTGTTGTTATTTGTACAGTGTTGAAATGCGCCGACATTTCATGTAACATGCTTAACTGTACTTGCAATGCAATGATTCATGTGCTAGTCCACTAGAGTTTGTTTTGGTTGCCACAGTTACGACCGTGACACGGAAGTCTTAACCTACTTCCGGAGCAACTTTGAACTGCGCACGCGCAGCGCATCGACGCTAATGTAAACAAACTCCACGGTGTTGCTAAGCTAACGAAACAGTTGTATTTACATTGAAGTCTATGCTAAAGCCACTAACCTCAAAGGTTAGCCGTTAGCATTAACATCCAGTTGTTGAATAGTGTTTGTTTGGGCAACGCTGAAGTGATTTAACCCTTTAAACACCTCAACTAACACTTGTTGGTCTCTTTCTCTCTCTTATTTCTCTCTTTTTTCATGATACCATTTATTGGCATTTTACTAGAAAGGGAAATACTAACTCACAATTATTAATTGTGTCAAATCCAAATTTAATTGAAACATTAAATTTATTTGGAATCATTCCAATTTCCCCCTCAGATCATTTCATATGATCATTACTTCTAGTATTCTCTTTTGGGGCTAATTATTTTAGGTACGAATAAGACTTGAACTTTGAAAGTTTAAACTTATTCTACCTAATTTATTTATTACCCATCTGAATATATTCTATTCAGACCTTTACTTATTTTATTGCGTTTTACCCCTCTTTCTTCCTGTTTTGGTTATACACTTAGCCACTATTGTTTTATTTATAGATTTTCTCCTTTATTTAATTTAATTTTTGCTTATTTTGCCCATTTATTACTTTTTAATTTCTGTGTATCCTAGCTTGGGAACGACACACCTGAGCCCTAAAAGGAGACATTGTTATCCCTCACTACGAGTTCAAATAAATCAGAAAGACAACTCTCATTCACTTAAAGTTTATTTTGTTTGATTAGTTGTGCAGCAACTAAAACAACGCTCTCCTCGTAGTTAAGATAACCTCTACTGAGACTTACCATCTCCGTCCTCTCTCTCCTTTCCTTTCCTTTCCTCTTCACTTTTAACATTTGTAGGGACATGTAAGAACCATCAATCAATTCTAAGTGAATGAAATACGCAATCTTGTCAAAGAAGACGAATCACCCTTATGAATTTGATTGTAATCAACCTCTCCTTTGTTCTTCCTAACCTCCCTACATTTGGAAACGCAATCCAAGTTTTAGCATCTCATCCAACGCTGAGATCAATTTAATAGAGATACGTGTTGAACAACTGTCGCCTTCGCAGCCTGCCTGGTGAGCGGTCCAACTGTAAGGTGTACGGTGTCAATCCTGTCAGAATAATGAAAGAGATATCAGCATTATTATTGTATTCTTTTGTCCAAAACAAGAGATTTAATAATATTGTTTACCTTCTTGATAACATTTAATTGAGAAAATTAATTTTCCTCATTTGAAAAACAGAAATTGTTGCTTGTCATTGAATTTGTTTTTCACCTCTTTCTCTCTTTTCCTCTTCCTCATTAGAGTGACAAAGTCTTCGCATCTCTAGTCTACTTAGACACCCTGAGAACAACACAGTCATCACCACACTTCACTAGTGGTTCACAATCACTGACACAACACTTAGTTGTCCCACCACACATAGGTTTTACTCCACACAGATCTGTGTCAGTCTCTCTTCTCCCCAGCGCGCAAACATGCCGGCAGACTGCAGACCCCATCACCCATGGGGAAGATGTGAACACTTGGCTGAGAGGCATGACAGACAGCCTCACCCCCAAGACATTTGAACTCTTATTATTTTTAATAATAATCCTAATCCTGAGAAGATTCCTGACACAAGATTCAAGCCAGAACAACAACCACGAGGAGCTAGTCAAGATCACCAGCTCCCTAAGCTATGCCTTCACAACCCAGCTGAAACTGAGCGACAAGCACATCACCCACCTTCAAGAGGAGCTGACACGTGCTCAACGTCGCATAGACAAGCTGGAAGTGAAAGTTCAAGATCAACTCAAAGCACCCAGCGAGAGGGAGCAGGAAACAACGGAACAAGTTAAGAAGCTCCAAGCATCCCTGGCAGCAGCTCAGCTCAACCAGCAACATGCAACAGCTGCCCAGAGAGACCTGGTAAACAGACTCCAGTATGCCGAACAGCTACTAGAGGAAAGCCAAGAATGACATCAGAGACAAGAATTCTGAAATCAGTGCTTTGAAAGACCACCTTGAAAGGTACAGAACTGAAATGGACAATCTGACCCAACAACTAGACGATACCAACGATAAGCTCTACATGGTCAGAAAAGAACTCCAATATGCTTACAAGCAGAAACAAGAGCCAAGGAAAGAGAAACATCTCTTAGCCTCACCACTGCTGAGCAGAGCAGAGCCCCACATCCAAGAACTGGCATGTGACGAAAGGAGCGAAGGGCCACAACCTAAAACCTCACCTGCCTTCGCCACACAACCCTTTCCTGCCAACGAAAGAAAACCTCCCGTCCAAGACCTTGGAGCTGCACACGGGATGACCATCAAAGACCTCAACAAACTGTCTGAAAACATCAGCAGGTTCAACCCGAACTCCACAGAGGGCCACGACATCCAGGCTTACCTGCAAGATATCGAATTTCATCTGGAAATGAGACCTCATGTGACTGACAGAGACAGGTTATACATCCTTAGAGCCACGTCCAGTCCAGAGGTACGAAACTTCCTAGATCGACAGCCCAGTCAAACAAAGTCAAACTACCAGCGACTTCGTGAGGTCCTGATTAAAGAGTTTACAGACCCAGAGTCTGAACATGGACTGTTGACTGCCTTGGAAACCAAACAAGGTCGACAAGAGACTCCACAAGCTTACTACAACCGACTCCGACAAGCCTACTTTGGTGCACACAACAAGCCTGACCTTGAAGAGGATGTGAACTTCAAAAGCCTCTTCCTAAAGAATCTGCACCCTGGAGTCAGCCACCATCTAGGTGTCATGGCCTGTTCACACTCCATGACCATCCAACAGTTGCGTGACCTAACACAGAAGGCCTATAACAAGCAGAAGATGGCCTCAAAGAAAGGTAACAAAACATCCACACTCTTGAACTCTGTCAACAAAGACTCAAGCCTTGCACTGGACGACACCCAGTGGCATCACAACACCAGAGTCTTCCATCAAGAGCACAGAGAACGTGACACCCATGTCCACAACCGCTTTCAGCCCAACCGCTGGAAAAATCCATGGGACCAGCCACGCTTCTCAAGAAACCAAAAGGATAAGAATAACTGGAAACCTAACCAGACATCCAAAGGTAATCACCTGACTCATCCAAGAGAAAAGCCATGTGGGTAAGCGACAACGAAACCCACCTCAGCACCACTCAGACATGCACAGTGCTGAGTATTCACAAGAACATGAAAGCTTACCGTCAGAAGACATAGAACAAGTCATGAGACAACTGAAAGAGTTCCTTCAAGACCAGTTTCACACTTATGACCACAAAGTTGAGTCATGCTTGCTGTGACCAGCGACAGAACGGAAGGCCGGTGATCACCTGGTGCACCACATCAGAGATGACAAACACCTGTTCAACAACCACCCAGAACGAGCAAGTCTTTCACGGCCAACCGTTGATGAAAAATCTGAGGTACTAAAGAACATCACCTCAGTCTCCCATCACTCAATAACAAACTGTCAAATGAACTCCAACTCCAAGAACCACATCCCTGCCTGTGCAACAGCGACCACCAGAGCACAGAAGGTCAGAAAGTCTGCCACAGCCAGAAGGCATCACAAGAAGAGTGCAACACAGGAGACGAAGTTTTGCAACCCAGCTTCACACAGCCATGCCAAACTACCTCCGACTGTCTGCTAAAGAACTTCCTGCCTTGCTGGACTGACCCCCATTAGACCATGGACACGCCCTCATCCAACCCAAGGATGCAGAGAGCCAGTCTTCAGTGACATACAAGCAAAGGGGGTGAGACAACACAGACTGAAACAGATCTGACCACACATACACTACACCTTTAACACACACAACATTACCTACACCCAGAGGTAACCACATCTACTAATAACACATTCAACAAACATATTCTTCCCACAGGTAGAATGTCCAAATTTTAGTGTAACAAAGTTACATATACCCTCCATGAAGAAACATGCAGCCATCCTCACAATAGGTTATAACATCTGACACTAAGTTAAGGTACATGACACACTAGCTGCACATGACATCCTAGCTCAACAGCAGTTGTAAGCCATGCTAGGAAAACCCACAGCAGCTTTGTTTTGTTTGTTTTGTTTTTGTTTCTTCTTTTACCTATCCTTCTCCTTCCCCTCTTTCCTGAGTAGGTGAAACACCTAGACACCCTGCAAGGGTCGAAGGTCTGATATTAGGATTGACTCACCACACCTAATATCCGCCAGCCACTCTAAACTGAATGGAAGACAAGAGCTCCATGCACGATAGGTCAACTCATTTCATTGCAAATGATGTTACTAGAAAATTAATGGTAAACGTTTAAATTAAGACAACCTAGAAGAACTAAACAAAGTTAACCACAAATTTGATTGGTGAATCAAAATAAAACAATGATTTCCAAAATGATCTAAATTATCCTCAATGTACTAAACTACATTGACTAATGGAACTTAACCACGTGTACCTAAATAACCTGATGCCTGCACCAGTACAGTAACTGTCATGGAGGTGTTGTCTTGTTGTTTGCTGTGTTTGTCTGCTTCTTCTGCCTTTGTTTCTCCAGCGATCGACGATGTCTTCAGCTAAACACCTCGCCGATCGAAGGGGGGTATGTAGCGTGAACCAGACAAATTAAAGATTCGATCGGGAGCCTGGGCGAAACATGAGCCGAATTCCACAGAAAGGCAGGATGTTTGTAAATCAACTCCCAGCACCACAATCTGATAACCAACCAACTCTTTCAGAGAACAGCTTTCAACATTAACACCATTGGAACAATTATTGACAATTTCAATTCGAAGAAGAGATTGTCTAATTTGGGGCAAGTAATCGAAGAAATGGACAGTCTGAAACTCACATGTAAAGCCATGAGATTAAACAAGATCGTTGGATTGACTTCCCCCCCACCTAGCAAAACCAGACTGAAATTCCTAAGGAGACCTGTTAACCCCTCTGGTCTCCACAGGACATATCCTTACTCCCCAGAATGGCACAGAGAATGCCTTCCAATGCATATATGCACCAAAATGAACTCAAAAAAGACTTCTAAATGGATATCAGTCCATTGCTTAACTCCATATCATTTATGTAACCGACACATTTGATTTTAATGTTTCTAATCACTTATTGTGTATGTCTTTTTAAATAACTCTTGAATAGCTTAAGGGATCATATTCATGTTTAGTATGTGTGTGTTCGAATATTCTTGCTTGAAACGTTTCTGACCATTAGTTATTTGTCAAATGTATCATATTCTTGTTATAGGAATCATGTCCAAATTATACCCTGCAAGAACGGGAAAATTCGGACCACGTGCTTGATAAGATAACATATGATTTATGAATGGGTGGGACAAACAATGCAACACACGACGAGAAAAGACAATATCTAATTGGTCAAGACAACATTTGAGGTGTGGCCAAAAGGCCAGTTTAAATACTCAGGACACCATCAAATTTTGCTTTTAGCTTTGAGCTTTTGTCAAGCTTTTGCTATCAGTCGTTTGTCAGCTTTTGCTATCAGTCATGCCGGCTTTTAGCTTTGCTTAGTCATGCTTTGTCATCACTTTTAGCGTTCTTCGAGCGCCGTTCCAGCGTGCTTCGGCCTGCACGCCTGCTGCTACTTAGCCACGATGAGAAGAAACACCACCTAGTCTCGTCAAAATTTACTTCTGTTCTTTTACTTTAGTTTCTTTTCTTTTCCGTTTGAGAGTTTCGTGTTCTGAGTTAAGTTTTGTAACGCCGTGTCTCCGAGTCTGACCTCGCGTGCCCGTCTGAAACTACAACCAGCCCACAACTCCGCATCGTCAGCCAACCCCAAACCACGGGCTTCCCAAGACGTCACTTCAACGACTACTGAACTTCCAGCCAATCAGCAACTTCAGGAAACCCCCTTTTCAGCGACAACAAAGGGAACCCCGTTAAACAGGCAATGCAAGTAACCTCCAGACTCACATCTGTACTGGTGTTATCTAATATAATTTTAACCTCATTGAGAAACTCAGTGCGAGGGTTAATTAAGTGATTAAATGGTTGTTCATGTCTATGCAATTTCACGTATTGCTGTAAACTTGGGATTTCACATTTTCATTCTCTTAAACTCACTCTTTCCTAACGTTCTATCCTCCTGCAACTTGTGTGAATGTGTGAGTGCGTGTGTGTTAGATTAGTTTATATGTCTTAGATTTATCTAATAAAGCCTTATTTATATTGAAAAGAGAAGTATCTTGTGTTTTGTGCTCACAAGTTAATGTCTTAAAACTGCCGATCTTGTTACTGTGCTAATTAATAGTGTTTTCACTATACTTTGGATATTAATATCCAGCGCAGATTTGATGTTAAACGGCTCGTTCAGTGAATCGCTGGCCGTTTCATTGATCAGCCGTGAAACAGTGATTCTGTTCAAATTCCCTTTAAAATCTTAAATGATTCCCTTTGAGCTAAATTGACCTGTTTCCCTTACACTACTATACTACTATACTATTGATTAAAACTTTTAATTCAGTTAATTTAGTAATTACCTCAATTAGATGGAAATTTGTTATAAACTTGCATGCATGCAAATCTAAAATGCAGAATGAGACACTAATGCCATGCTTCCTTTAGAGTGTTTACATCAAGCAGCCATTGTAGGGTAGATGTAAATCACTTCTAAGTCACTTTTGAGGTTATATTTCAGTTAGGCTGCCTTAGAAAGCAGCTGTCTATAGACTTCATCAGGGTAGCACCATATTTAATTTTGGACAGGAATGAAAACGAGGCTGTGAGGAATTCAAGTACAGTGCATTCAATAGATTGTACTGTTGTTTAAAAACAACAAATTGTTCAGCTGATGGAATGTCTTCACTAAAAAAAGACACTTCATAAAACAGATTTAATAGTTGTGAGTTTTGAAAAGAAACTTAATACAGCATGTGCCATTATAAAGACTGCAAGTCTGTCCCTCACAGATTCAGTTTCATTCAATATGGCAAGCTGAAAACAATACACTAATGTTTGAGCTCCTTGACTGGATGGAATCAGAGTCTAAAGCTTAAAAATCAGAGTCTGTGACTATTATGCACCATGCAAATTTTCTATGGAATCTGTCAACACAAATCTGCAGACTGGCTCTGACTTTAAGCAAGTAGTGTTGACTTATCCAGACTGGGATAAATCCGGGCAGAAATCGCGTAGTGTATTCCAGCCTTAAGCTGACTAAGGTCTATATTTTAAGAGTCTGGCACCATTTTTTTGGACCAGAGCTATTAAAATATCTCACTATACTACTGTTCTATATATTACGTCCTATAACACATGATAACACCCAAATATAGCCTAGAGGGTGCATAGATTAACATTGCTGTGACCGCACTGTCCACTTTATCTCTAAACTCAGCTAAAACCAAATAAATAAACACCTGAAAACAAAAAAACGCCAGAGACCGAACATATTTGTATCAGCGCCCTGTTGATAATTACAATGACCTCCTTCTAGCTGCTTGTGTAACAAAAGTCTGAAATCTTCCAAAACACGTTTCGCAGGTCAAAAAGTCGAACCTCAACATTTGTCAGACAAATAAAACAAACCACGGCGACTGGCACAGCGACAACCTGCTGCCCGCAAACACAAACACAAACCAGGAGACCTGGATATTTTCCTATCGGGTCTCTTGAGGCTTGCTTTCGGGCCTCCATAAATACACACAGGATGTCATATCTCAGCAGGGTCTGTGCAATCTCTCGCCGGTGACCTCTTTATATGGTCTGTGGTAGGTGAAGTTTAACGCTGTGGAAACAACCACAGCTCTGTGCTTAATGGAGAAAGAGTGGGGAGAGAAGCAGAGGGCCTCGTTCTTGTTATTTTAATGAAGGAATAATGCATGGAGTGAGATGACCTGGTGAGATTATCGCAGATGAGGAGCAAAAAAAGGACAAACAAGAATACACAATGCTGCTGCTATGCTCTGTTACATTACATTCTCTCTACCAATATATATGCATCTATATATTTGAAGATGGATATCATTGCTGATAGCAGATGCGTATATGTTTCAACCAGTGGAGTATCAGAAATATTGAGGCCTCTCCGTGAACCATGAGATGCCTGTCATGCATGGATGGAATATTGCTGATGGAAACAGGCAAGATTTTATACCGACCAATTTATCATTCTCTTAGGTACTTTGATATTGATTTATCACTCTAGGTTTAGCCATAATGTAATTGGTTTAACCAACCTGTAAAATTACACTATAATATAATTGGCTTCTAATGCTTTGTGTAATGTAAAAAAATTTTATGGATATCATGATATCTTTGTATGTTTATAGTACATATACACCTAGTAATACAATCTTTAGATTAATATTAATATACTAGAGTACCAACTATGGAATGTTAAAGACTATCTGTTATTAGATTTGTATGTTAATTTATCATTATATACACTGCCATTTAATATATATATTTTTTTAAAGAAAATACTTTTATTCAGCAAGGGAGCATTAAATTGATCAAAAATGACAGTAAAGACATTTATAACGTTACCAAAGAATTCTATTTCAAATAAATGCTGTTCATTTGAGCTTTCTATTCATCAAGAATCCTGAAATATGTATTACGGTTTCCGCAAAAATACAGTATGAAGCAATGCAACTGTTTTCAGCACTGATGATAAGAAATGTTTCTTAAACACAAAACCAGCATATAAGAATGATTTCTGATCTGAAGGATCATGTGACACGAGTAATAGCTGCTGACAAATATTATAAATATTATCTCACAATAATGAACTGTAGGGTAACTAAATAAAAACAATATCAAAAGAGAAAACACACACTCTCACACATACTACAATTGTGTCATCATTTACATCATTTCAAACCTCTCTTTCTTTTTTTAAAAAGTTAAAATAAAACAGCTGAACATCTTCCTTTGCACAGTAGCATTTTAATCTCATTTACACTTTTAGGTGTAATAGCCCTCTAAATGTGTCCACGGATTCATAATGGGTGTTTAGGAGCAGATTTATTCCGTAATATGTTTTCCAATATGAATCATCAGTGTTCAGAATTTTAAACGGTGTATACGATGTGCTGATTGTGATGAGCACATTAGAATTCTCTCTAACACAGGTCTGTCACCTCCAGCTGGAGTCCAACGGGACTCTCTCGAATTAGAGTTGAATACGGTGAGTCATACAGAGTGATACATCCATGAACACAGAAGGATGAATGGATGGACAGAGAAGGGAAACTGGAGGAACTGCTGTACATTTTTCAGAAAACACTTCATATAAAAGCACAAAAAAATGCAATGCTTTTAAAGCAAGGCTATAACTACTGCCATACTTTAGGTTAGTCATTTGAACAAACCCCCAACCTTAAGCATGGTATTAATTTCCAGTGCCAACACAGAACCATGGTACCTCCTCAGTAGCTTTAAGTGAAATAAATGTGTGAATGTGTACATCATTGCTCATGTTTTCATACAGAAAGACGCTAATGAGGCACTCATCAAATGAAATTGAAAAAGGCAGTGGCAAACTCATCAGTTTTCCTGCCGAACATGCTCTCTCTCTCACGTTCGCACATGCAAATACTGTTTTCCTCATTAGCATACACCAAACGTATACTACAACACAGCGTTTCACCTTTAGCTTCTGACTGCTGTTGGAATCCATTAAAACCACGTCAAGCTGTAACCTTCACAGAAACACATTGAGCGACAATTGTTGCCTATTTTATGGTCGTACACACGCTAAACACTTTCTGATTTGCGTCAGTCTTGATAAAGATCCCAGCAGACAGCTACTTTCTCACATCTGTTATGATTCATAACTCTTTGTCTAAATTTATACAATGCATTCTCCTCTATATTCAAGAGGACAAGCCCAAGTCTCTATACAGGCTTTAATGTGGCACAGATATGATGTATGAGGTCATTTTACAGCACAGCTCACAATTTAAATCACAGAGTCTTATGTAAGATTCTTTAATATACTTTACGTAATACTGGACTCCCAAAGCACATCGTAATAACTAGCCTGTCATTTTATGTAGCGCATATGTGAGAAGAACACAATATACTAGAAAATATTCACAGCACAGTGACTACCGCAAACTTCATGATAAACACATTGTGGATATTAATCATGACTGCAAATGCACAGACCAGATGCATATACTATTTTTGTACTGTGCACATCTAAAAAAATATCTAGAAAAGCAGGCTATGTAGTATAAAAGACAGACAGGAAGAATGACAAAACGATAGAACAACAGAATGATAAAACAGTAAAATGATAGACAGACAGACAGACAGACAGACAGACAGACAGATAGATAGACAGATAGATAGATAGATAGATAGATAGATAGATAGATAGATAGATAGATAGATAGATAGATAGATAGATAGATAGATAGATAGATAGATAGATAGATAGATAGATAGATAGATAGATAGATAGAATGACAGAACTGCAGATAGATAGATAGATAGATAGATAGATAGATAGATAGATAGATAGATAGATAGATAGATAGATAGATAGATAGATAGATAGATAGATAGATAGATAGATAGATAGATAGATAGATAGATAGATAGATAGATAGAATGACAGAACTGCAGATAGATAGATAGATAGATAAAAGATAGATAGATAGATAGATAGATAGATAGATAGATAGATAGATAGATAGATAGATAGATAGATAGATAGATAGATAGATAGATAGATAGATAGAATGACAGAACAGCAGAATGATAAAATGAATGATAGATAGACAGACAGACAGATAAATAGAACGATAGACAGAGTGATAGAATGCTAGCTCTGGCTTCAATCAATAGTAGGCAGTTTACAGGATCCTAGTATGCACTCAGATAAGGATTCAGTTAAAGACTACATACTCTGTCCTCACACAGCGTTCTAATTAGACCCCAGACTCTCTCTTACATGACTTACTAAAACACATCGATTCAACGTTCCCATTAGAATGTTTATTGACTAATCTGTGAAGGTTAGCATTAGCATCTGCGCTAGTCAGGGGTCCCTGGTGATTCTTAGCAGTCCGCGTTTAGCCTAGAAAGAAGCGCAAGGTTTTAATCTCTGCGGCGTTCAGCCTTTGATCTCGACTAAATCACTGCACTTCCACCCAACATTCTGAGACACACAATATAACTAATGGAATAGAGAATGAAAGAGACCAGGAAATACGAGTTTGTAGCTGCTTTAAAGACACTTGTAAGGCTTTAGCAATTTCCTGAGAGACACGTAGGTCTGGAACATCATTTTAATGGGTTTTCGGAGTCCTCTGTGGGATGGGATGTCATCCAGTGCTCCTTCCAGCGCGCTAACATCAGCATTGACCTGTGTTAATATAAATTTAGCAATGCAGTTGAAAGTGGCACCATCTGAACGCTGTATGTCACTGCAACGCGGGTTTACAGCCCACTCGGCCCAAGGTCTTGTGGGACAGACGGAAATGAATCATGGGCATTTTGATGGAGTCAGCTGGTTTTTGAGGGCATGGGGGGCACATGGTGATGAATAAGAGAGAGCGAGACACAGGATATCAATGCTACAGATTTAGAAGATACCTAAACCGCTTACATTGATCCAAGACACAAGTTGTAACTGCATCTTATGTAAAAACAAACGAAAAAGCGGCCTATTTTAAGTCTGATCAATCTCAATGTTCCACAGCATTGCATAAACAATGTCTACATCATGTAAATGTGCAGTGTTTTATTTCAGGAAAACAAAACACTGCTTACCAGTTATGCAACCTCTGGATAACATGGCATGGCACAGGAAATAGAATAGTCAAGGACCAGTTATAAAAAATATACAGTAAACACAGTTCTCATCAAAATACTTTAGTTTTAACAGTTATCATAAAGTAAGCCGAGATCTAACAAACATGGTCCTGAAATTATAGTATATTTTGATGAGGAAAATACATGAACCTTGCATTTACTGTGGTATTCTCCAAAGTACACAATGTGTATACCATAGTGTCTATACTAGATGAATATGGTAATGATTGAATACCATGTAAAAAGCCATGATTTTCAGTAATTAAAAGCTTAAATTGTGTGTGTATATATATATATATATATATATATATATATATATATATATATATATATATAATAGGGCTGTCAAATGATTAATCACGATTAATCACATGCAAAATAAAAGTTTTGTATAAATAATACATCTGTGTGTACTGAGTATATTTATTATGTATATATAAATACACACACATGCATGTATATATTTAAGAAGAATATGTTATGTTTATATATTAAATATATTTATATATAATATAAAATAAGAATATAAATATATAAATGTATATACATGTAAATATTTTCTAAATATATAATTTATGTGTGTGTATTTGTATATACATAATAAATATACCCTGTACACATACATATATTATGTAAACAAAAACTTTTATTTTGGATGTGATTAATCGTGATTAATCATTTGACAGCCCTAATATATATATACATACAGTATATATATATATATATATATATATATATATATATATATATATATATATATATATATATATATATATATATATATATATATATATATATATATAATAATTTATTTATATATATATAAAATGTACAAATATATCATATATTTCTTAAATAAATGCATGTGTGTGTATTTATATATACATAATAAATATACACAGTACACACACTGCTGTGCTGTTGACATGAAATTTTCTCCAGATGTTGGTAACAATCCAAGTAATCCATACATACAAAGAAAGCAAAACAAATAAGTTCTAATAAAAATAAGTGGTTTTTGCCAGGGAACGGTAAACGTCATTTTTCCATCAATGACCTTGACAGTTTCCACACAGATATGAAAATGGGAACTGAAGAGCAAATAACAATTTGAATCTGTTTGTGCAAAAATTCAAAGAACTCTCAACACCCGCCCCAACAAGAAACCCAACTATTATAACTGCAGGAAACAGGGTTACACTGGGTTAAAAACTTCAATTTCCCGCTCCAGCTGGAGGGGCTGCTAGCAGTGCGAGTGCAGTAATGTGCTCAGCTGTGGAGACCAGGATAATAAAGCTGTTTATGTGGCTGCTTTATGAGAGGGATGTTTTATAACAGGAGGCAGAAGGCCCTGGGGATAGAAGCTCTCGCTGTTAGCCACTGCTGCTAACTAACTTTTATTAATACCGAACATCACAACAAAAAGCCTAACGTCATATTAGGTATTTAAGAGTGTAAATACAGCTGTCTAGATCTATGAACACTTCAAAACAGATTTATCTGACATGACAAAAATTGGTTAACAGCATACAGGTTGAAACAAATATTATTGATTTATTTTTATATATTTAGATTTTTTTGTTAATGATTTTTTTGGTATATTTGGGATATTTTGATATTTTATTAATATATTTATATTATGATAAACTTTATGAATAATAAATTACATTCCCAAAGGAAGATTTTAGTCAGATTTTACTCACTTATGAGGACAGTCATTAAATCTGGTAATCAGTAAACATTGGAGAAACGTCTGAATAAAATGTAATTTATATATATATATATATATATATATATATATATATATATATATATATATATATATATATATATAAGCGTATTCAATATAAAAGTTTTTGTTTATGTGTGTATACAGTGTATATTTATTGTGTATATGTAAATACAAACACATGCATGTATATATTTAAGAAAAATAGGTTATATATAATATAAAATATAAGAATATGAATATATATAAATGTATAAACATGTAAATATTTTCAAAATATATACTGTATGTGTATGTATTTATATATACAAAGTACACAAACATATATAATGTAAAAAAAACTTTTTTTGGATGTGATTAATCACTATTAATCGTTTGACAGCACTAATAAATATATAACACAATTTGTTTTCTTTTTTTACTAAATTAGTTTGTCTTTATTACAGAAACGTCAGAAACAGTCAAATCTAATTTTGGTATACAGCACAAAAGTATTCCAAATATATGCATAAGTCAACAAAGTCACTTTTACGGACTTTTAAATTAAATGTTCCCTCCTGCTGGAATGACCTGCCCAACTCAATCTGAGCAGCTGAGTCCTTAGCCATCTTCAAGAATCGGCTTAAAACACATCTCTTCCATCTTTATTTGACCCTCTAACTTTTTCCCTCACTATTCTAATTCTATTTAAAAAAAAAAAAAAAAAAAAATGTAACTACCTTTCTAATCTTTTTGTATCCTATCTATTTTTATTTTCATTTATTATACAATTATAAAAAAGACCTCTATCACTAGCTTGCTCTATTCTTTTTCTATTCTATCTGTTTTCTTTTTATTTATTATATTATTTAAAAGCCCTTGCTTGCTACGTATACTGAGTTTAGGCTAACTGAGACTTGTTATAACACTTATATTACCATTGCTCTTTTGTTGTTTTTGGATTGCTTCCATTGTCCTCATTTGTGCTATTTTTCTTGATTTATCCAGTGCTAAATAACTAAATGAAAAATAAAATTTAACTTATATATATATATATATATATATACAGGTTTGTGTAAGTTTGTGTATTTCTGTGGTTTTTATTGCAGAAGTGGAGCAGCCGTAAAAATATACAGCTATCTTTTGGGCGTTATGGCAACAAGGAACCACGATCTGTTATCACACACAACACAAATTTTCAAAAGGTGGCCTACATCGCAAAGGGAGTGTGAAACATAAAGCTGCTCTATTCTTCCCCAAAGGCAATCACAATGGAAAAGCAATCAAAAAGCAATTTATGTCTAGACCTCTAATCCCTGCAAATAAAAATTAGCCAGTCAGTAAGATGGAAACAGCTCATTTTGACAAGCCTTCAATCAAACTCCTGTTTAGATTTATTTCTCTTCAACGACAAGAGATTCAGTCCTTCTCTCTCTCTCTCTCTCTCTCTCTCTCTCTCATTATTTTACTTGTTTAGCATCTCAAAAGGAAGCTGAAAAAGCATGATGGATTTGCAGACTGAAATGAAGAGTGAGAGCGATAGAAAGAGGGGAAAAAAGAGTTCTGCTCAGAATAGCATATACTATATTATTTTATACAAATTTTCAGTATGCATGAAAACTATCTTCTTTACGGCTTATTAATTTATACAGTTCATTTACACAGATGGGACTTTTTTAAATAAAATTAATTTTCCATTCACATGTATGCAAATTTTGGAAAACAGGATTAAAACACCAGTAGTATGCTACATTGTTGTCAAATGGCTACTTACTTTACATGATTCATTTAGTGAATGTCTAGCTTTTTGTACATTCTATGGAAGCCAATTTCTGTGCTGGCATAAACAAATAAAATAAAGTGCAACTTTTTATAACACACTTTTGAGTTTATAGCTCACAAGTCTGAATGTTCTTCTGAGAAAACTGAGAAACTTGAGAGATTTGAACCTGTAATTCTGAAAAGAAAACTCGCAATTGTTGCAATTACCTTTTCATTTTTATTGCTGTGGTGGGGAAAAAGAACTCTGAAATGTTGAACTCAAAACTTTAAGAAAATTACCTTTTTATTCCCTGATAGAAACAGAATTTGTAGTTTTGTGGGTTTTCTAAATAGTGATAGTTCCAAGAAATGTGTTAAATCTGACTAAAAACTCTCTTTGGGAATTTCTAAGCATGTCATTTATGATTCCAAAATCCAAAAGTTTTACTTTAGAACATTAAAACTAAATTTAGTAAATAAATATTATATAAATAAAAAAATTAATAAATATGAAATATACAGAAACTAGACAAACTAAAGGTTAACACTGTTCAGATTAAGGAACACATTTTAACCAAGAGTTTTCCATTAATAAACTCATAATTTGCTGCATTTTGATAGTAGTTTTAGTAGCTATGTTTATGTACAGTATATTGGGTAGAGTTTAGGGATCTAGAATATGGTCATGCATTAATATGTGCTTTATAATTACTACAAGACAGCAAATAGGCTAATAATATGCACACTAAGCAAGTTAATAGTCAATAGTGTTACCAACTAAACTTATAGCCATAGTTTAAAATGGAATGAAATATTATAATACACATTCCTAGAAATAACCCAAAACATATGCAAAACCTCATAGAAACACCATAGTGAGCACTAACAATACTGTATCATCAAAATGTTGTAAACTACATACGTTCTCACACACTATTTTGGAATAGTATGCTGTATACACTGCAGTAGGCAGTATATTGGTATTAGATTTCGAACACAGCCACACAATCTGGATTAACCACATGACTTGTGTTGTGCAGGTATACAAATGCACTATTCACAGCCCTTATTCAATCATACTGAAGCCAGTCTGCTTCTAAAGCCAAGACTCCACATTTGTGCAGCAACATTTGCATTTATGACAGATTAAAATCTGGAGCAGGCTGTAAATATGCACATGTACATAAAACACAAATGAATATGAGATATAATGAATACAAAGCGTGATCAGTCAAGATCACATTTAGACGCGCTGATAAAAGGCGATCTATCTTTGGCACGAACATGCCGTCACCATGGAGAACAAGCTTAAAGTTTTGTCTTTGTTCTCGTGTTGAACTTGTGTATACAGACTTCATGTGCACTGGAGTCTTCAGATCTGTTAGTGTGACACACACACACACACACACACACACACACACACACACACACACACACACACACACACACACACACACACACACACAGGAGTATATACTGCAAGCTGTCGGCCCATATTTTAAAAGCTCCCTGTTGATTTTTTCCATTTCCTATTTATGTGTCATCAGAAAATGTCGTCGGGAGTGTGATGTTTAAATAATGAGACGGGTTCAGATCTGTGACTTCGTTTAATAATTAATGAGCGGAGGCTAATTACCAGAGCGCAAGCTGAGTGTGAGAGGAAGAGCGGGATGGAGTCTCATCGCATGTTCTCTAGATCAACGGCGTGTGCTGTTAGATGGTGGGAGAGACTTCAAATAAATACTCTTTAATAAACATAACACTGTGTGTGTGCACAACTCAAATCACAAGCTGTGCAAGAAAAGAAGATTAAATTCTGATCTATCACATACTAATGCATTTTTTAGGCACTCTCTGTAAATTCACCCAATTAAAAACACACTTACACTTCCCTAAAAGTTTTTTTTTTTTTTTATAACATTTACACAAGCAGTGTGCAACCTAAAAGTTTTGCATTTCTACATTTTTAAATTTTATTTTAAAATACTTCCTCCTTTTCCAGAAACAACTACTGTATGATTTAGCAAACACTATAACTCAAACTTTAACTAAGTCAAATTTGGTGTTTCCATCCAGCATTTTTTGTATGCAGTATTCTGGCATTTGAATAAAAACATGTGAATGGAAATCGGCTTAATGGGAATTACTTTTTTCAACCAAAGACAGCAGATGAAAATGCAAATGCAAAAGTCCCAGATGAATTTGATTTTTAAATTAATTAGCCATAAAAAAGACTTTCCTCCATAATTTACTGATAAACGGAATTAACAACAATTCTCGGAAGCGAGCTAAATCTGACTAAAAACCTTAGGGAACGTTTGAAAGTGTAAATTATGATTCAAATAGCATTTTTAAATCTAAAATGATAAATGTTTTCCCTTAGAACACTGAAATTAAAATAATAACTAAATACACATAAAAAAATTATAACTAAACTGAAAAATTTAAAAGCTAAATTAAAACCAAAATATTATAGAAAACAACTAAACTGAAAGTATAAACAAACAAACAAATAAATAAATGTCCCAAAAAAAATACCTAAGCTAAAAGTTGGGGAGGTTGGTAGGTGGGGCGGACAGATAAAAAAGTGCAAAAAGTAAAAAAATAATAAGTTGAATAAATAAGTGAAAAAATATTCTAAACAAAAATATCAACTGAAACGAAAAAAAGGAAAACTAAACTAAAACTAAAAACAGGCTTAGTTCACATGCTAAACTAATAAAATAGTAATAAAAAAGTAATAGAAATACAAAGTAAATAATGACAAATTCTGAACTATAATAACATTTCTAGATGTATCATCCAACCAAAACATCATAGCAACCACACGGCAATGGTGAAGAGTTCTTCACAGACCAGAAAAGTTACATTTCTACAGGAAATGTAAAGTTTGGTGCTACTAGTTTTACAGAAATGACACACATATTTAATATATCTTTCAGTTTTTGTCTGCCAGTTTTAAAAGGAAAACAAAATCTCTTACTTTCTCCCTTTGGCATAAATAATTATTTTCATTGAGTTTCATAGTTAGTTGTATTTCTGTGTAAAATGCGAGTTTCCCATTTCCCATAACCTTATAACAAACTTTAAACTTAGTTTTTCACTCAGACACCTAAATGTGATAAATGCAGAGGCTCGTGTCCCCCTCAGGTCCCAATGAAAGCCAGAGACCGTTAGCTGACCGTGTGTCACTGCTCTAATGCAATAAGTAAAGGAAGAGAGAGAAAGAGCTGCAGATGGATCGGCCATGTTGACTTTGGCTCTCTCTCTCTCTCTCTCTCTCTCTCTCTCTCTCTCTCTCTCTCTCTCTCTCTCTCTCTCTCTCACACACACACACACACACACACACGTCTGTCTACTGTGGTCTAATTCCTGTTGATTTACGATCATGACACAGGAAGACCGCAGTGTTGTTGTAATCCTCTCGGCTCAAAGCTGCAAGGACTATTAGTGCAGCTCAGCACAATCTACACAGCCAGGGCACTTCACCAAATCACGCCAAAACAACGACAATAAAATCAACAGCTGTGTCAGTGTCCCCGCAGCCATTAAAGACCG
Source organism: Cyprinus carpio (assembly GCF_018340385.1). Lineage (NCBI taxonomy): Eukaryota > Metazoa > Chordata > Actinopteri > Cypriniformes > Cyprinidae > Cyprinus > Cyprinus carpio. The sequence goes on along the minus strand of NC_056598.1, from coordinate 27,716,177 downwards.
AGCTTACCCGAAATGCCCGCTGATGGCCGCTGTGCGGGAAGCTGGTCTGGATGAGGTCTCAAAGCCATACAAACACTGCATCTTATTCTGACCTGTCACAGTTAATACGACTAAATATGACATCAAATATAACTCTGAGAACAAATTCGAGTCATATTAATGGATATGTCTCTTACTTAACTGAAGAAATGATTAAATGAGTTTTTGATTAGCCCATTTGACATGTTTTCCAGTAAAAATTGATGAAATAAGATGAATTTACTCATGCAACACTGCATGAGCCATGAAGGCTTGTTTCCATAGACTCTATGGTAAATTTAAGTGCATTTTGTCACTTAAAATTTGACTCTGCAATAAGACAATACACTTGCATAAAGATGCATTACCTGAAATATGTCATACAATATTTTCTGAATGTAAATGTATGCTGTTTGAAGAATTTTTAGATATTTTAGCTGGGAAATAAGACAAAAGGATACTATTCTTGAAATGTTTTGCTTCTAACAAAATACTGGTAAATATGATGTCAAATGTAACTCTGAGAACAAATATGAGTCATGTTAATGGATGTCTTTTAACTTAATTTAATGAGTTTTTGATTAGTCCTTTTTAGACTTGTTTTCTAGCAAAAATGATCTAAAAATCCATCAAACAAGATACATTTATTCATGCAGCACTGAACAAGCTATTAAGGCATGTTTCAATAGATTCTATCTTAAATCCAAGTGCATTTTGCCTTATTTTTCACTTTTGAACTTATTTATACTATTTTGAACTTTATACTTAAAATCTGCCAGTGCGGTAAGACAAAATACACTTGTATAAAGACACATTCAAACAAAAACAATCCCAATCACATAAATATAAATATTTAAATATTATATATAACTTATAAATGAAAAAAAAGACAAACATACATGTTAAGAATAGACCTGGAATATCTTCCAAAGTTTCAGGGCTGTGAGGCTGGTGACTATGTGGTGAAATCCAGCAATCAGCTACTTTATGGGATGTCATTCATGTCCATCATTCATAAACCACTGTTTAACCCAAACGTCACAATGAAAATAATGGCTTTACAGTGATTTACACATTCACATGTGTAGTAAATGAGGCTCATTGTATAATTCTGGTACCATGTGAACTTTGAGATGCATATTTTCCTAAAATATTTTTCTTTTTTACAATTAAGGAATGAATTGAAAACCAAATTTAGTTATGCTTATGAAATAATAATAAGCTAATCAGCACAAAAATATGCCTAATAATATCATTTTTTGTAGTTCTCGTTCACCAGAGGAAACGTTTCAGCTGAATGTGGTAAGTGTTTTCAGATAATCGTTACTGTATCTTGTTAGTCAAGCACACATTATCCTCGTTCACAGTGTTTACATCATGCAGTTCTCACATCCTGACACTTGCTTCACTGCTTGATTGTGAATAAACTCAACAGCTCTTTTGTTTCTTTCTGAAAGTATATCAGCGGCTGTTTTGTTCATCTCAAGTGATCAATACGTGAAAGCTCCTTTGTTATTCTTCTCCATTCACTCATCTTCTGTGTTCTTGTTGTTCTTTCAATTGAGTTGAGTAGCACCTGTGGTCCATACTACTTACGCATACTACCATTCAAATGTTTAAGGTCAGTAAGATCTTTTTTTAAAGAAATTAATGCTTCTTTTCAGCAAGGATGCATTAAATTGATGAAAACAGTAAAGATATTCATAATGGAATAAAGATTTCAATTTCAAATAAAAGTGTTTTTTTTTTTTTTTTTTTTTTTTTACTTTTTATTCATCAAGAGTCCTAAAAAATCTTGTTTTCCACATTAATATTTATTTTCATCGCTGATGATAATAAGAAATGTATCTTGAGCAACAAATATACATATCAGAATGATTTCTGAAGGATCATTTGACACTGAAGACTGGAGAAATAATGCTGAAAATTCAGCTTTGCAGCACAGGAATAAAATCCATTTTTAAATATATTAAAATAGAAACAGTTATTTTAAATTGTAATAATAATACTTCACAATATTACTGTTTTACTGTATTTTTGATTAAATAAATGCAGGCTTGGTGACCATAAGAGACTAATTTCAACATTTTAAAAGTTTTGACCTAACTACTGCACTGTAACTCCACCAACCATTTATAATACTATGCAAACGTGGAAAGACTGTTAGTACAGTAGATATCAAATACAGCCAGAAATTAGATGTTTAAGAATGTTTCAGCTTCAGAAAAACCTCAAGCAGAACTTTAAAAACATTGGTTCTTAACATGTAAAATATGGGTCCTCAAGCGAAACCAGTAGAGAATCCAACACAACAAATATTTTCCACAGCTAAGCTGAGAGAAAAACACAACACTGACAGACTGTACAGAAATATGACTGCAGTCAAAGCTGAAAGCATGAATGTGCAGAAAACAGGCAGGGGAAGAGAGGAACAGCAGAGCTGGACGACTCTGTTCCTGGTGTACTTTGCTGGAGGGCAGCTATAAGATGAGATGTCTGTGTGTGTGTGTGTGTGTGTGTGTGTGTGTGTGTGTGTGTGTGTGTGTGTGTGTGTGTGTGTGTGTGTGTGTGTGTGTGTGTGTGTGTGTGTGTGTGAGAGAGAGAGAGAGAGAGATAGAGAGAGAGATTGCCGCAGTGTCTGAGGCACAGACTCTTCTGCTAACAGTTGGACAGTCTGTGTTATTCTGACCATATCAAAGATCAACTTTCAGTTTCCTCTTTCCTCATTTATTTTATAGAAGTATCAACTTTGTCTCAGATGTTTTTCTCTATAATTACTCTGGAGAAACAACATCTGATGCAAATGAGATAATTGCAGACATGCAGCAAGAGTTTAGAGCTATAAAATCAAACGTGGATGTCATGGATCATACCATTGAGTTTTAGATGAGAAACGATTGAGATCATAATGAGAACCCTGACATTTGACAAAACCTGACCACGGTTTGACATATTGACTTTTGTTCTCCATTTAACCTCATTGCTGTCTAGGAGGGGAAAACTGAGATATTAATAGAACAACTGATGCAAAATTAAAATTCTGTCATCATTTACCCAACCTAATGTCATTCTTTTTGAATCTGCATACAAAGTTATAGCAGAATGCTCACACTGCATTTCTCTATACAATGAAAGTAGATGGGGACCATAATTTTTATGCTTCAACAATAAAAAGTTAATATGACTTCTGAAGCCTTACGATGGCTCTGTGAGAGAAATATACCAAAATTATATTTGGGATTTATGGCAGAAGATGATCGTTTTAGTGAATAACAAAATATGCCTGAATCTTACACAAAGCATTCATATAACTTCATAAGACTTAAAGTATATATAGTGCATGAGTCACAAAGGCTACTTTTATAATACCTAAATACTATAATTTTTGTAGCTTGACAGCCCAAGACCTCATTCAGTTTCATTATACTGAACAGGACAGCCTGGACATTCAGAAAACATCTCCATTTGTGTTCCACTGAAAAAAGAAACTCATATAGGAGACAGGTGAATAAATAATATTTTTATTTATTATTATTATTATTATTTTTTTTTTTTTTTTGTGAACTGTGCTTTTAAATAAATTACATCACCTACACATCTGTTGTCTTTTTTTTTTGTCTATTTCTCAACATATAGTACTACAGTCCAAAAGTTTGGGGTAAGTAAGATTTTTGTATTGTTTCTAAACAAACTATATTTCGCTCACCAAAGCTGCATTTATTTGATCAAAAATACAGTAAAAATCTTGAATTATTTGTGAAAAAAAATTGTGAAATATTATTACAGTTTAAAATAACTGCTTTCTATTTGAGTATATTTTAAAATGTAATGTATTCCTATGATCAAAGCTGAATTTTCATCATCATTACTCCAGTCTTCAGTGTCACATGATCCTTCAGAAATCATTCTAATATGCCGATTTGCTGCTCAAGAAGCATTTCTTATATCATAAATGTTAAAAACAGTTGTGCTGCTTCTTATTTTTGTTGAAACCATGATACATTTTGTTTCAAGATTCAAAAGAACAGCATTTATTTGAAATATAAATCTTTTGTAATATTATAAATGTCTTTTTTTGTCACTTTTGATTAATTTAATAAGTACTTGCTGAATAAAAGTATACATTTCTTTCAATAAAACCTCTTACTATCCCCATACTTCTGAATGGTTTTACAGTGTTTCATTTCAGAACAATTTTCCTTAAACTCACGTTTTTACCAATTCTGACATGTGGCTCCACATTAACCCACACACACAAACTTTTTGCATGCTGGGATGCAGTCAAAGCCATTTCCCAGCAGAAGTGGAAGCCATTATAGAATCATTGTTTCACTGATGCCCTGCCACAGTTTGAAGGCCTCTCGCATGTCGTTGAGCCTGTGAGCTGGCAACAGATTGGTCCAATCGTACAGTGATTGGGCAGGTTCAAGTGATCTCGCTGCTAGAACGTCCAACTGAACCCCCTGAAATGTGTTCTGACACCACGACAGGCAGCACTCACAAACTTCCCACTATATGACAAGGATGGCTGCGGCCGCTGATGAAATTACGTTTGGAAACAGAACAATGACTTGGGGCAGAAATGAAAAAGAGGTTGTGTATGCTTTTTGGCTCTTCTTCTATCCCTGTCAGATGCGAGAGACGTATGAAAGGATAGTTCATTGTCATCGATCGCTTGCAGGCAATTAATGTCCTGCTTAATTGCTTAAGTCTATCAACAGCTTTTAAATTTGGCTCGAATTGCATTCTCTTCTCTTTCTTTTGCTGCATTCGCAAGACACTTAACCAAAATATGGAAATAACTGCCCTGAGTGAGATATTTCATCCTGATCTCTAACCGTTACATGGGGATTTGTGTTTATTAGTATAATAAAAAGGATATTTCGGAAAGCATCAAGCACAGGTATCAGAGTCCTTTTCCTCTTTCTTTCACACGTGCACAGATAATAAGAATGAAAAAAGACATGAAAATTTTCAACACGGCTACCCTGCTCTTCCTACTGATTTTGCCCATCCACTTCTGTTGCCGTGGAAACAGTAAGCGATCTTCAACAGGGCTGTAGAAAGAGAGAAATATATGACCGCCAGTCTCATTCTCACCCACTGAGAGCATATGTGTGATCAAATATTTGACTTTTGTTTGACACATATATGTGTTGGGATACACCAGCCAATGGGCTGAGAAGGTAATGGTGGGAAGGACAGCTTCAGTGTGGGATTGAGGATTGCCAATGTTTTGAAAATCTGTGATATCTGAAGGTTTTTCTTTTTCACAAAATCTCTTTACAAGGAAACTTCACCAGATTTAAGACATAACTGCATTTATATTGCATAAAACTTTTGACATGTTATCATATATGTCATATATATCAGCCAGTTTCAGTGTTTTTTATATATATATATATATATATATATATATATATATATAGATATATATATATATATATATATATATATATATGGGTAATATATAGGTAATGTATATAAATAAATAAATAAAATAGTGTGTGTGTGTGTGTATGTATGTATATACACACACACACACACACACACACACACACACACACACACACACACACACACACACTATTTTCTTTATTCTATTTATTTATTATTCTAATATCAAAAATTAAAAATAAAGCCATTAAACCAAAATCATTACATGAAATAAAATAAACATTAACTGAAACAAAAATATAAAGCAAACATTTTTATTTCAGTTAGTTTCCAAGGCAACATTTCACATTTTTGTTTAGTTTACATTCAAGTGACAAAATATCGGATAACACTTAAAATAAGTTTCCAATTATTAATTCATATGAACAATGAAAAATACTTCTGAAGCATTTATACGATGAGTATACGATGAGGTAATTTCAACATTTACTAATACATTGAAAAACTAAACAGAAAAGCTATTTTTTATTACCTATGGTTAACAAAGATAAATAAGTAATGCAACAAAGTATAGCTCATTTTTAAGTAATGTAGTAAACACTTAATAAACTAACTGTAACTAATAGGACCTTATTGTAGAGTGCTAAAAATAACTAAAACTAAATAAACTAAATTGAATAAAGAAAAAATAATGAATGCTATACAGATATCTAAAAATAATAATAAACATAACAAAACCACACAAAATTACTACTATTAAATTAAAATGAAAACTGAAAATATACAAATAAGATCCGATCTAAAATATTAACAAAAACATTTTTCCTGATCTGAAAAATAATCTAACTCAGAAACCATAAAACTGTACGTTTTGTGATCAGTTGCACCACTAGTGACAGCTGAATTAAGTGAATAAAGATGGAGTCTGAAAGTTGCAGTTGGTGGTCAGTTTGTGTGTAAATGTAAATTTTCAACCACTTTTGATGTCATTTCTAGAGAGAAATTAGTATTGTAGTAATTAAATTTTTGCTTAGGCAAGGCAAGGCAAGTTTATTTATATATCACATTTCACACACATGGTAATGCAAAGTGCTTTACATAAAAGGAAGTAAAATAATCATAAAAATAATCACAAAATAAAATGAATTTAAAACAGTTAAAAATAGAAAATGATTATACATAAAATAGCTAAACAGATGAGTTTTGAGTCTAGATTTAAATGTGGCTAATGTTTTAGCACATCTGATCTCTTCTGGAAGCTGGTTCCAACTGCAGGCAGCATAATAACTAAAAGCGGACTCCCCTTGTTTTGTGTGAACCCTTGGTATTTCTAACTTACTCAATCCTAATGATCTGAGTCGTCTGTTAGGTTTATATTCAGTGAGCATATCTGCAATGTATTTAGATCCTAGGCCATTGAGTGATTTATAAACGAGTAAAAGTACTTTAAAATCAATCCTAAATATAATATATGGAAGCCAGCATAAGGACCACAGGAATGGTGTGATATGTTCAGATTTTCTGGTTCTTGTCAGGATCCTGGCAGCAGCATTCTGTATGAGCTGCAGCTGTCTAATAGATTTCTTGGGAAGGCCGCTGAGGAGACCATTACAATAGTCCACCCTGCTGGTGATAAAGGCATGGACAAGTTTCTCCAAGTCTTAACTGGAAACAAAACATCTAATTCTTGCAATGTTTTTGAGATGATAGTATACTTACTGCTTTGACATCACTACTGAAACTAAGGTCTGTCTCCAGAATCACACCGAGATTCCTGACTTGATTTTTAGTTTTTTGAATCCTAGGGTCAAGGTATCCATTCACCTTGAGAAATTCAGCTTTGTTTCCAAATTCAATTACTTCAGTTTACTCCTTGTTTAAATGAAGAACGTTCTGCCACATCCAACTGTTAATTTCATCAATGCATTGGCAGAGGGAGTCAATGGGGCTGTAATCATTTGGCGAAAAGGCTAGGTAAATCTGGGTATCATCCGCATAGCTGTGATATGCAACTTGGTTCTTTCTCATTATTTGACTTAGTGGGAGCATATACAGGCTAAACAAGAGTGGTGCAAGAATTGAGCCTTGTGGGACTCCGCATGCCACTTAGTCTCCTATACTCACATACTAACCTCTCCCTTCTAAGTATGACCTGAACCATTTGAGTACCATCCCAGAAAGCCCGACCCAGTTTTTCCAGTCTCTCTAGAAGTATGCAGCAATGAGATCTAGTAGTACCAGCACTGATATTTTGTCAGAATCAGAATTAAAGAGAATATCATTTATTATCTTAATGAGCGCTGCCTCTGTGCTGTGATGCGGTCAGAAACAAGATTGAAAATTGTCCAGGTATCCATTTGAGTTTATGTATTTGTTCAGCTGATTAAAAACCACCTTTTCAATAATCTTGCCTATAAAAGGAAGATTTGATATTGGTCTATATTAGTCATCACCAAAGCTCTCTCTTAAAGATAATTAAACTATTATGCCGCCTCAGAAGCCCATCACTTTCTGGAAGTAGAAAGTCTTGATAGGAAAGCAAAGCAACAAGTCAGCTGCCTAAGTTTTGGACACAGCCAACCCGTAATACATAAATGTAAAGAAAAACATTTAGCAGTGACTACAATGACTCTTTAATTACATTCAGATTTAGTTTAAGTTCAATCCAGAACACACACAAACACTAATCAACCATCAAAAAGAGTCATCTCCTTCCACATTTGGTATTTCCTTTCTCCTCAACTAGTCACATTTCTAAACAATCACATTTTTTTTTTACTCCTTCCCTCCTTGCAACCAAATAATTATACTTCTGCATAATTACATTTGAAGGCCGCTGAGACGTTGATGGTTTCTTCCTGTTCCACTCCTGAGGCCATGCAATCCTTGACGATCCCTGATGCATGCCGAAACCCTGGCAACCATCAACTCATTATCTCACGACGAGACCCCCATGGCAACCGCGAGGGAAGTCAAATCAAATCATATCATAAACGTCGACTGGGGATAATCATTTAAAAACACTCTTAACCAACTCATTAATGAACCGTGTTACCACGCACTTCATATTGCGTCTGTTAAAAAGCAATTACAGCAAACCGTACTTAAGCAAGATAGATTTCCAGCCCAACCGCTACATGGGAGGCTGCTCTAAGATTTAAATATGTTATACGGAGATGCTTAATGATAATTTGCTTATCAGATGATCAAACACATATGCGTGAAATCGATCACTGACGCCGGGCTTCTTGTTTGCCACAGCTTAGTAAACCTGATTTCTATTAGTTAAAAAAGCACAAGCACCTGACTGGCTGAGCTCCCTCATATGCTCCAATCAGTGAGCGTGTTACAAAAACAAACAATTGAAAAGACATGTACTAAAATTGACTTCATGTCCTGATCCCACTCTTCCTTTCTCAGATTGCCTTTGACATAGAATGTCAATCATAAGAAAAGTACAAATCTTTTGAAACAAGGATGAATGCAGTTTAAGACACAAAAAAGGTTTTGAAAAATGTTAATTTAATGACTCATATAATATATAAAGAGTGAATGTAATGTATCTTAATCGTATTCCATAAAAACTAAAAAAGTAAAAAAAAAAAAAATTTTAAATCATAAAAATACCTCAAAATCATCACAAAAGCCCTAGAGCTGTCAAAAGACATGAAAACACATTATCCAGTGGGCTTTTGCTGACAAATAAATGGGGATATATTGGTGCAGGTAACATGTTCATTTACTTATCGACACTGTATCAAAACAAACCTGGTTGAATATCGGCAAACATGCTCTTTAAGTCTCAAGAATATCTTTCCCCATTGTATTTTAAAAGGAGAAATGTGATTTCTACCTCACCGAATGTACTGTAATTACACTAAAAATTAACAACAGGTTTCACTGTAACACCCTCCCTGTCTGCCATTGGCCATCAAACACATAGCCCCCGCCCTAAACCCATATCATTGGCTTAATCAATGTCGCTGTGCCAGGCTGACCAATAGCATACACTTTTCAGACCAATCAACCTACAAATATCGTACTTATAGTTGTATGCATTTTAAGCATGTTTTAACATGACAAAATATATATTTCCTACACAACAGTCGCAAAGTGAGACAAACTGTGTACCGATCAGCTGTGCAACAGGCGTCTCGAAGCGACAACAAAGCCTGCGCATGATAGATGTGTTTTCTGCCTCTAAACAAAGACATTTCTCTCTCTTCATCTCTGCATGTGTCATTCTGACAATTTTGTCAGATTAACTGCCTAGTTAAGAGCCACTGTTGTTTGTTTGTGTGTGTGTGTGTGTGTGTGTGTGTGTGTGTGTGTGTGTGTGTGTGTGTGTGTGTGTGTGTGTGTGCTGCTTCATTGTTCCCTGCAGTGATTTCTGTTTCCGTTTCCAGACACAGTGAGTGAGCAGTTAGTGGATTAACTCTCTCCTACAGGGAATCGTGGGCAATATTGTGCTGTACGACAGGCGTAATAAAATATAAGGCGTGTCTTTAGTAACAATAAAAGCTGTTAGGCAGAAGCAGTGGTGTCTATAGTGCTCTTCAGTTCTGGTGATTAGGGAAATCATGTGAAATTCAACGCTGAAATTACACTGTTGGCTTCAGCATTCTATTTATCTACAGAGACAGATGACAACATGCCGTCATACATAAAGGAGCAAGGAAGTGAGGTGATTTGTGTATTAATTGGTTTGTAGATTAAATGTTTTACTCAGTGGATGAAAGAAGGGGAGAGCAAACAAACAGCAATCGTGGTAAACTTGCCTGCATGATTCTAAGGTGTCTATGCAATTGCTAAGGTGTTCGATCATCTCCCCGGGAAAGTTTAATTGCTTAGAAAAGTAATAGCACACCTCTTCTGAACAAGCTGCATGATTTGAGGCATCATTTATGTCTGTAGCTCAAACAGTGTGAGACGAGTTATGTGCTAAAGTTTAATACTTAGGGTTAGCAGTAACACAAATAAAATATAACTCAATTTAGCTGCTTCTTGTAGAGTTCCCTTACCCGCCTAACATCACTCTTATCAGTGGGCTAAAACACATTTTGTATTATTTCTGGCTTTTATGACTGATGCACTGGATTTGGATTTCACACATTATTCATGAATGAGTTAATAAAGGCAAAGCACATTTTCATTTTCTTTATCAGTTATGAAAATATTGCTTGTTTTGTATGTGTATGTCTCTCCATTGGCTTTTGGGAAATTGCATAATTACTTTGCTTTCCCCACAAAAAAAAAAAAAAAAAAGGCACAAAATATATACTTTGTAAGTATTACTTTCATATTTAATTGTGTTACTGCAAATTAACAAATCTGAGCAACGACAGCCTTCATAAACTATGTTTCAGAAAGGCTGAATCATATACAGTATGTGCAGGGGCGTCATGCACTCATTATTTTTGAGGGGGCACGAGTTATTTTTTTTATTTTAATTTTTTTCAAACTGAATTATCATGAAATATCTTAATTCTCACCTTTATAGATTATGATCTATAGTGGGCGATGATCAAAGTAACCTAATAATGTAATATGCATAAAAAAACCTGTCTGTTTACTTAACAGACATGGGTGTTTTTTTCTTATATTATTCACGAACCCCCACACAAAAAACACTCATCACAAAAATGGATTTAAAAACAAACACTCACTTTGAATGGGCATGACGCCTCTGAGTATGTGTCCCTTGACCACAAAACCAGTCTTAAGTTGCATGGGTATATTTGTAGAAATAGCTAAAAATACATTGTATGGGTCAAAATTATACATTTTTCTTTAATGCCAAAAATCATTAGGTTATTAAAGGCATACTCCACCCCAAAATGAAAATTTTGTCATTAATCACTTACCCCCATGTCGTTCCAAACCCGTAAAAGCTCCGTTCATCTTCAGAACACAATTTAAGATATTTTGGATGAAAGCCTGGAGGCCTGTGACTGTCCCATAGACTGCCAAGTAAATAGCAGTGTCAAGGTCCATAAAAGGTATGAAAGTCGTCGTCAGAATACTCCATCTGCCATCAGACGTGCAATATGGGTTATATGAAGCAACGGGAACACTTTTTGTAATTGAAGAAAACAAAAATAACGACGTTATTCAGTAATTCCTTTGTCAATGGTCTCCTCTGTGTCTCTTCATATCACCGTATGCTGTGTATGCTCTTCTGTGTCATCCGCGCCACAAGGATGCGCTGTTTCTACGTTTATTTAGCTGTGATTTGAAATAAAGAGTGTTCCCGTCGCTTCATATAACCCAGATTGCACGTCTGATGGCAGAGTATTCTGATGATGACTTTCATACCTTTTATGGACCTTGACACTGCTATTTACTTGGCAGTCTATGGGACAGTCTCAAGCCTCGAGGATTTCATCCAAAATATCTTAAATTGTGTTCCGAAGACAAACTGAGCTTTTAAGGGTTTGGAACGACATGGGGGTAAGTGATTAATGACAAAATGTTCATTTTGGGGTGGGGTAACCCTTTAAGTAAAGATCATGTTCCATGAAGATCTTTTGCAAATGTCCTACCCTAAATATCTTATTCTGCTGACTCCATGAAGGAGCATAGGGCCTCAACAAGAATTTTTCAGCGGACTCGGTTTTGGGCGACCCTCTTCAGCTGGGCCCATGACCATCCGCCTGCAGAACTTGTTACATCCTGTAAGCACTGCCGGGCTGACGGTCGCCGGACGCTATTTACAGCAGAGACGCATTTGCGAGCGTTCAAAAGCAACAGTCAGTTTTAATGCATCTCTATTCACCTGGATCACAGCTGTATTTAAGAGGGTGGACAGCACACACTCGAGCTGCGATGCAATCAGACAGATGAGTGGCAGAGAGAAAGAGAGGAAGAGAGGGATAGAGACAGGGACGGTTTTGAAATCAGTATTCCAGAGTCATGCCTTACGACTGCGACAGCTAAGGACACCTCAAGAACACCAGCGCTGCTACACAAACACACACACACACACACACACACACACAAACACAAACATTCATTTCTTATTGCTAACTGTGCTCTCCCATCCTGCCTTCCCTCTCACCTGCAAACTGTCATCACAAACACACACCAACATAAATATTCACTTACTCAATCTAGCTCTATCTCCATATATATTCAGATGAGGGGATAAACCCATTGAATAAAACAAGAGGGACTAAAGCTGCGCAATAATCTAGGTCACCTTCACCTCAATCAAACACACACAGAGAATCCACACTCACACACATGTGCTATTTGGCTTCTTTACTTTGTGCTCTGGGCCCATTCATCATACTCCTAATTCTTCATATTGATTTGTGGCAAACACAAACCCAGAACCCTTTCCGAGCTCTGAGCTGCTGTAATAGTGTTTCTGTTAGTTTGTCTGAAAACATGGGGCTTTAGATAAAGTGCCTCTGCGGAGACATCAGCTACCTTTGCGATACTAGTGCACTGCACAGTGTGCAGTCTATCGGTGTATCTATCATCCATCAATCTAAATTCAAAATCCAGTGCTGCATATCTTCTATTCTTATACTCTATTCAAACTGAACTCAAAAAAAGGAATTTAAATTCTGAATGGTGCACAACCCTGGATCATGCAATTTAAAAAATAGCATGCGAAACAGTATAGAATGCAACAATAAACATTTTAGATAGCAGTGTGTTACATTTAATTTTCAGTGACTGGCATCCAATTATAAACTTTAATTATCAAGAAAATATTGAGAAGTAAATTATGCATATTTAATGGAAGAATAAATACAGAAAGAAATAAAGAATAAATAAGTAATAACAAAATAATAAATAACTAATAAATACTAACAATTAATACATAAATAATAAAGAAATAAATACATTAAAAAATAAATAATGAATAATAAAGAAATGATAGATAGATAGAAAGAAAGAAAGAAAGAAAGAAAGAAAGAAAGAAAGAAAGAAAGAAAGAAAGAAAGAAAGAAAGAAAGAAAAAGTAACAAGTAACACGAGTTACGTAATCAGATTACTTTTTTCAAGTAACTATAGTATTGCATTACTTTTAAATTTGCAACAAAATATCTGAGTTACTTTCTCAAATAAGTAACTTTTGGGGTTTGTTATTAAAAAAACAAACAAGCAAGCCCAGCCCAGGTGAAAAAACGTAATCCAAAAGTAACATAACACATTACTTTCTACAAAAAGTAACTAAGTAACGCAATTATTCACTTTTTTATGGCATAACGCAATACTGTAATGCATTTATACTTTCCCCAGCACTGATTGTAAGTCAGATCACTTGAAAAACGAATACAACACTTTAAATCAAGTTGAGCACATTGCATTCTGGGATATAATATTCCAGTCAGTATAATCTATTTGTTTACTGCATATATGCAGTACTATAATTATGCTGCTGAAATAGTATGAGTATATGTACCATTCAGAACATACCCACATGCACAGGATTTCCAGCTGATGAATGAATCACATCTTTATTTTATCAAAGACAGCCTTATTGGATAATATGCTCTTTCCTTAAGAGCTTGTCTTTCTGCCCATTTTTCTGTGAAGAGACTTAAGGCAATACTGGATTTTTTTTATTGGGGTGGAAGCTAAATGTCGTAATGCACTTTTCAATTTTCTGGCCAATTTATATGCTAATGAGCAGGGTACATCTCCATTAGATTGGCTGGCAGTCGGCAGGACGATCAGGTGATTTTCTGCTCTCTTTCTCCTTCTGTGTAATTAAAGGGGCAGACGAACAGCTCAAGATGGCTGCGCAAACCCATCCTTTCACCTCTCTCCAGCTCTCCTTCTCTCCTGGGGTGTTCTGCCTGTATGTTTACATATGTTTTTGCAATACATTTTTAAACATTTAATTATATAAAATCAACATGTAATGATGAGTTTTAGGATGGATATGCATGTACATGACATATATGTACAAAAACATATTACTCATACATAAACATGTATATTTGTATTAATTAGACAAAAAAACAGTGCATCTCATTATAATATTACCGCCGCCCCTTAATCTGTAAGCTTCCACCCTGTCATTTTGATTTTTTGCAAGTGATGGTGGTGTACCAGTTCTAATGCCATGGCGAATGTTTGAGCAAAACGTACTAACTGTTATGTCTTTGGCTGCACAGATGAGAACAGAACAATATTTAGAGTCCCAGCCTCAGAGGAGAGGAGAGAGCAGTGGATTTATTGATTTATTTACTGCATATTGCTGCTGCCACACGCATCTAAAAATGAACATACGATTTATTTCCCAGCAGTTTACCATCACAGAGACAACCGACTGTTTTTTTAACTCGTGTGTTTTATACGTAAACTTGTGTGTGAATGAGAACTTAGTTTAGAACTCATGTGCTGTGTGCCGTAGATCAGAAGTTTAAACTAATATGGTTTAAAACGCATGATTACAGCATGATTAACATGATAATCATAACCAAAATAGATGTTTTAGCAGGTACAAGGGGGTATTTAAAGAGACAGGCACGAAAAACGTGTTTCTGCTTCCATTCAAAATGATATAATAAATTATCTGTGGGGTATTTTGAGCTGAAACTTCATAGACACGTTCTGGGAACACCAGAGACTTATATTGCATATTGTAAAAAGGGGCATAATATGTCTCCTTTAAAAATGTTGTAACTCCAATGTGAAATAATCGCACTATTCAGGTTATCAACCATTCACCCGTTTTCGCTCATACAACGGATTTAGTTTTCGGTTTCATTTATGGATGTTAAATCTGAAATCAAATATAACTCTAAAAGCAAAGCGGGATGTACTAGTATGCACAAGGATATAATGTTTATTTGCTACTCAAACAAAAGCGACTCAGACAAAACTTACCATAATCCTCGCAAGCTTTAGAAAAAACAATTTTTTTCCTCTGAAATGTTCACCAGAGCATGCTGATAAAAAACAAAGAACAGTCTAGCAACATACTAAAAAACATTTAGAACATCCTATAGCAACTATACAGCAGGAAACTCAAAACACTTTAGTAAATGAACAGAATATCTTTTGCACATGCATGAACCATTTTGTCATTTTTGAGTTTCTTCTGCTCACCAAGGCTTTATTTATTTGACTAAAAATACAGTAAAACAGTAATACTGAGAAATAATATTTCAATCTAAAATAACTATTTTGTATTTTAATTTATTTTAAAGTGTAATTTATTTCTGTGATGCAAAGCTGAATTTTCAACATCATTACTCCAGGCTTCAGTGTCACAAGATCCTTCAGAAATCATTCTAATATGCTGATTTGAATGTTGAAAACAGAAGTGATGCTAAATAATCTGTAAATTCATATTTTTCTTTTAATTCAACTGTCACTTTTAAACAATTGCATGCATCACTGCTGAATAAAAAGTAAACTAATTAAGAGTTTGCAGGTAAAATGTGGACCTTAAAGATCAAGTATGTACAGTATGCATACAATTTAAGAAAAAAAAAAAAAAAAAAAAAAAAAAAAAAAAAAAATATATATATATATATATATATATATATATATATATATATATATATAAATTAAATTGTATGCATACATACCTGATCTTTAAGGTCCACATTTTACCTGCAAACTTGCATCATTTGTTTCATTTGCAAGCTGATAAAGACATGTACACAAAAAAAACTTTTTTTTCACAGCCAATCACACTGAAGCTTGTCATTTTAAAAATGCATTTGCAGTTACAGCGTGCAATATGCATCCGACAAACTGAGACCTTCCCTGACATGATGTTCCTTTATATCATTTTGGCATGTTCCCAAACCAGTCGCCATCAAAAGATAAGACACGCGTGCACTTTGTCTTTCACCGTTGACAGCAAATCATCAGAATCAGCCGTCAGAAAAAAAAGACAGTGTGCCATAAGATCAGTCTCCTCAAAAGCACGGCAATGCCACAATAATGTCATTCCAAAGCGAGAGAAACACATTTCCACAGCATTGTAAAGGCCTCGCAATATCCCACCCGTGTCACAGGGAAAACAATGCTGTGATATTCCATCAAAACACAATACTGATCGTTAAAATGAGCTCTGCAGAAAGACCAATGAGACAGAAGCAGAGATGGACAAAGAGAAAGAAAGAAAGATGGAAGGAGAGAAAGAGAAAGAAAGGTGACGGCAGACTAATTAAGCCAGAGGAAGTTTCAAGATATCGAGTTTGATTCCAAAGGTGAGACATTCTGACAGATGTGACACACTTGACAGCGAATTAAAGTGATAATAAGAGTGATATCACCTGATACTCAAACTTGCAAACTTATAAAAAAAAAAGAAAACTAAATGACGGTGTTGAATGAATTATGAATTAACAACAGTCAGGAAGTTGTGATCCTTTTTTTATATCTCACACTAAATTTAACACAATTTAACAAACTACAGGAGAATGCTTTCATCTTTTTACGTTAATTAAAGCTGATGTCATTTTTATGTAAAAAAAAAATACGAAAAAAACTACTTTTATTTAATGTACAAAAATAACTAGTGATAACTAGCGACTAGCGACGAGGTTGACTTGCCAAATAACAAACAACTGTGACATGGTGCTGTCAAAAAACCTTAAAGCGTGACGCTTCTGGGGGAGAGAAGCTAAAAAAAAAAACATTTTCAACTGGCAGATGACCAAAACACTATTTAAAAAAAAGTAGTGCATGCATCTCTGTGGCAACACTCTGAATACATTGACAAACACATAGCAACATGCTAAAAACACCTAACAGTAACCATATAGCACTCCTTTTATCACTTCTTTTTCAGATGTAAAAATCTAATGGTTCAGAAATGACACACTTCACATTTAAGGTCCAAATTATTCCACATGCGTGTTGTTTTTAATAACCATAGCCCAGAGCTTCAGAGCTCTTCCTGTACCTTGCGTTCCGGTCCAGCTGTGTGTTTGAAGCTCTCTGATACAATAATGGCGGGACCCCTGGGGCCTCCAAAGGGCCGATGAGAACACTTAACTTTTTATTAACATAACATTTGCGCTCTTAATTAGTCTATTTGCATATCTATCTATCCTAAAATTCGTAGCTCTGAGCTGTAACACGTACCCGTTTGGCAAATGTTATCCATTTAAAGGTATCCTTGGCAGGGCTTCATATTTCTGATTTCTCTTAATCCACATCACTGGGCTACAACACTGTTACAGCTGCACAAATCACACAGAGACAAGCACAAAGAGAATGCCTGAGAACTGTGCATGAAAGAACTTCATATTCAGTCTAATGGCTAATAATATGATTTAAGATTAAAAATCAGAATTAAGATTAAAAAGTCATATTGACCTTTTTTATTTTTATTCTGTTTAGAAAAAAAATGATGTAAATTCATAATTCTAAGAAAAAAGTCAGATTTGCAATGTATAAACTAGTAATTATGAGGAAAAAAGTGAGAACTCTAAATTTTATATTGTGCAATTCTGAATTTTCTCTCAAAATGCTGAGTTTAAGAGATATACCCAGAATTGCAAGAATAAAATTCAGAATTGTGAGATTCTTTTTTATTTTTTTATTCCATAGTGGAAATGGATCTCCATATGTTACACTGCCATGTAGCTTTGCTAATTATTTTTTCCGATTCATCAAGCTGTGACACTTTTTCAATAAAGATAGTGTAACTTTAAATTATAATGATTAAAAGATTTTAAAAAATCCCTTTAAAAAAATGAACAAAAAAGTCATTTGTGCAACCGACAACTGACAGTAAATAAAGCCTCTGTTCACAATATCTCATCAAACTGTGATGGATTGCAAGGTTTAAACGTTTAAACATACACTTTGTTTGTTTGTTGACATATGGATTTTGAGTGTAAGAAACATAACAGCTGTTTTTCTTGCACTCTGCCCGTTTTTTCCCGATCTGTTTGGATCAGCGTGTTATTACGAATGAACGCAGAGCTGTGCTTATGAATACATAATCACAGCAGGAGAGCAGCGAGACATAGACAGCCAGAGACGAGCCGAGAGCGTGAGATGCAAGAGTATTAATGTAAGCTATGGAACCTATAATCATACACAGCGTTCTCAAGCTAATTTTGATTGCTGGTAAGAAGCGTCCCACCTAATAGAGAGCAGATCTGACAGGTGAGAACATTCAAACAGCTCTCTAATTACAGCTCAAATTACATTACAGTGTCATCACATTTACTGATAGTCCATTACACATGGAGCAGACCAGATAAAACGATCTTAAAAAGTATTGTGATTTAAAAACTACATTTTATCAAAATTCCATGTCTATTTGCTTCAAGGTCGTCTATATGCTATTACATGCAAGCTAAAATGACATTTAACAGGCTGATTCAGTACAGTTTTGATGCTTTACACCACATAACTTTCACTTTATTGTCCTTACAAAATGCAATTAACCTCATTCTCAAAATTTTGTCTTTCACAAAATATTACCATGCTAATCCAATAATGTATCATTATTATTGTAAAAGGCTTATTATAAGATTATTCCTGAAGCATTACAACTTAATATGTACATTTTCCTTTTTATTAACATTTTTACTACTATTACGGCATTAAAAAAATCATTGATTCAAAATTTCATGTCTATTTGCAATAGGAAATGTTTCACTATTTTACCTTAAGTGTGGTTAATTTAACTATAAACTATATTTGGAAAGGCCATCCTGGAAAAAAAAAATGTGGAGACCTTAATTTTAAATGCAGCTCAAAATACAATGCCAATTTATATAAACATAGAATACTTAAAGTATACTTAAAGCTCAACATTGTAACCAACATTGTCAAAAAACAAAAAAAAAACTTATTTTTTGTTCCACAAAAAAAAAGAAAGAAAGAAAAAAAAGCACACAGGTTTGGTATGACTCTGAGGATGGGTTTGATTATTATCACCAAATGTTCATCCTAATACTTAAATTCTTCATAACAAATAGCATTATGGGTAAGAGAAATCACAGCATCTTAAATGTAATAGTAACAGATGTAAAAGACGAGTCTGGGCTCCTACACTCATTTAAACCCCATCCTTTAAAATCATACGTATAACTCAAAGCCTGAGAATATGTCCTGCTGATGCTTCCTCTGACGAATGAATCGTTACCGTCTGACTCACTGATTGGCATCTTGTGGCTTAAAATCACTTAATTAACCACCAAGCTCTCAGTTGTCTGGCGTTCCGGATGGCTGGAAATCAACATGGTGCTCTAAAATACTAATAGCTCACAAACTAGCGTGCATGTCTCCGTTTATCTGACTAGAACAGCTTCAAACTGAGTTCCTGCAAACAGATGTGCTGTGTTAACTTTGTTAATTTGAACTTAAAATACACTACTGTGGGGTTGGTACATTTCTCAAAGTTTTTGTAGCATCATAAATTAATTAACTATCACTTGTCCTTGCTGAATAAAAATTCAACAGAGGCAAGTTTTGCCTGCAAAAGCAGCTTACATTTAATTTTCTTCAGAAAATATAAAAGTAAAGTTTTTTTTTTTTTTTTTTTTTAGTTTTTTTTTTTTTATGTGAACGGCACCCAAAAAATTATGACAGTGTTTTAATGTGACATTAAAATAAAAAATAAATCAAAATCCACATTATTGAGAATAAAGTCATAGCATTACAAAAATAAAATATTAATGTTTTGATTAAAAGGCTGACTTTGCTCCACACAAATTTGATGTTACTTTCCCTACTAATTTAATCTTGTAATGCTATGACATCATTTTTATAATTTTGACAAAATATTACTTTAATGTTATGACTTTTTTCTCATAAACTTCCTATTAGATTATTCTCAAAACCTTTTGACCTTAATACTTTAATGTGGAAGTTAAGTGCCATCACACAAAATACTAAAAAACATATTTCTGTTCAAATCAAAACAAGATATAAACAAAACCAGAAATCATTATCTCTCTCTACATGATTTCTGTTTCTAGCCCACTACAGTCTGAGTCATCACACCTTTTATAACACTTGCACAGATACGAAGGTCAACATCAGAGAACTCTTTAATTGAAATTGACTAATATTTCAATGCTTGGACTGACCTGTCAGACTCAGTTGAGCATCTTGATGGGCTGGGATTGAAATGCATTAGACTCCAACCCTGCAGACAGTTGCATGGTGACATTTTACCCATAAAGCAGAGCATCCCTTGTGTTTGCATCTCTGTCTCATACTTTTATGACCTCAAAATCCCCAGAGAAGCCAAGCATCAGCAGCTGATCTGAGCTCAGTCCGCCTGCGGAATCTGCTCCGTCTCCAGGCAACGGCGTGATGCTCTGCTGCTTTCCTTATGGCCCAAGGACCGGTCCTCTCCTGATCCTATCAGCTAACTGCTAAACTGCTCCTTTTCACCGTCACAAGCACTCCGACATCCTCAGACCCATTTCCTTCTGGCAGTCTCCGGGCACAAATGTTCCACTGTAAGGGGCTGGAAATGAAGCGAGTTGATGCGAGAGAATATAACTGTTTTTCACTCACCGCCTGATTATGACTCTCTCTCGCTTGCCACAGTCCCACTGGACACTCATAACCTCAACTTGTTTCCCAGTTCAGAGTTCCTACAACTTCTAACTTGAAAACATCCATTAAACAGCAGCTTTGGTTCATGGATGCAGCGCTGCTGTGTGTGTTTGCTAGAATGCACCCAGCGGTATTGAAGAACATGGACTTTCTTTAAACCTGTTTTAGTCCTAGAAGGGGGAATTAACTTCAAATGCATTTGCATATTTGTGATTAAATTTGAAAAAAAGAGTCATGATCTACATTTCTATATCGTTTTATATTTTTCCCCTGGTGTTCACTACACATGGCTGTAGCAACCATTAGAGAATTTAAGATTTACTCACCGTCATGTTGTTTTTAAACCTGCTATTTTTCTGTTGAACAAAAAAAGGGGAATTTCACAAGATCTTTTTCATGAACAACGTCCCAAGTGAGCTGTCGAGCTCCAAAAATGACAAGAAAAACACCAAAAAGGCAGCATAAAAGTAATTCATATGACTTGTGTGCTATATTTCAAGTGTTCTGAAGTCTTGTGTTGAATTCGAGAATCATTGTTTTGATTTGGTTCTATTCTATGAACTGGTTGAATAATAAGGCACTTACTCAAGGGAAAGATTATCACTAAATAATGACAAATTTATTCGCTGCAAAGTACACTATTGTTTGAAATTTTTCAATGTGTCTGAAATAATTATTTTTTAAGACTGCACTTATTTGATCAAAGATAGAGTTAAATCAGTAATATTGTAAAATATTATTTCAATTTAAAATAATTTCTATTTGAATATATTGCAAAGTGTAATTTATAGCTGTGATGCAAAGCTGAATTTTCAGCAACATTACTCAAGTCTTCAGTGTCTTTTGATCAAAGAAATTTAAAAGAACACAAAATGAAGATTAAAAACATTTTTTTTATTGTTTGAAAACAAAAACAGAAGAAAAAGAAATAACCAGAAAAAAGTGTAATAAAAAATATATTAAAAAACATGAAGTGTAATGAAATTTAATTGGGCTGTCACAAAAGATATATAGAGATGGTTTGAATTATATGATTTTGCAACTTCAAAGTTTTCAAAACCTCTGATCAGGGTAGAGAGTTTTGACTTCTGATACTATCAGTACACACATAGTACAAAATCAAACTACAAACTCAAGAAAATGGAAAATGCTGTTTTTCCATGATACATTGATTTTAAAGTGGTTGCATCAGTTGTGCTATGAAGGCAGCAAAAACAACTGTATGTGACATTTCTACGACAGCCAAGATGAATGAAAACCTTCACAGACCTAAATGAAACAGCTCTTTAATGAACACAGAGGCCTGGGAAACTGTAGCCCGTTTATGAATGTGACAAAAAATCATCAAAGAGAAGCTGCTTGTACATGCTTCAACTAAAACAGCCTTCCCCCAAACAGATATTATGAACAAGCTGGCATTTACAGTCTGACACCTTGCCAGGTTTCTCTCGCTCTTTCTCTTCTTCTCAGCAGCAGCAGCACACATATGCTCTCTGAGCCGTACGCCACCGTTTGAAGTGCTAAACTTAATCCATCCATAATCCCTCACACAGAAAAAAGCTAATCAAAGCAAAAACTATGGAGAGACACCAATGTTGCAGAAGGGATGAAAATGACAGAACAACTGAGATACCTTTAAAGGAATAGCTCACCAAAAAAAAATTAATTGTCTGAAAATGGACCCATCCTCAGGCCAAACAGGATGTAGATGACTTAGTTTTTACATCAGAACAGATTTGGAGAAATTTAGCATTGCATCACTTGTTCACCAATGGATCCTGTGCAGTGAATGGGTGCCGTCAGAATGAGAGTCCAAACAGCTGATAAAAGCATTACAGTTAACCACTCCAGACCATCAGTTAACATCTTGTAAAGCAAAAAGCTGTGTATTTGTAAGAAACAAATCCATCATTAAGATGTTTTTTATTTCAAACCATTGCCTTTATCCTTAATATTGCTTTCTCCAGTGGAAAAGTCATCTTGTCTGAATCAGGTGAGAAATATGCACAGATCAAACATGAAAAAACAGTTCTAAGCAAATATGTTGGTGGATTTTGATGTGAGAGGACAACAGGGGATTGACTTTTCACTGGAGGAAGCATTATTATGGATTATGGACTTATTTTGGATATTTTGGCCAGAAGGGAAGGTTTAAAGTTAAAATGATTGATTTATTGATGGATTTGTTTTTTGCAGGCATGCAGATTTTCACTTGACAAGATGTTAATTGATGGACTGGAATGGTGCAAATTACTTGTGAATTATTGCGATGTTTTTATCAGCTGTTTGGACTCTCATTCTGACGGCACCCATTCATGGCAAAGGATCCATTGGTGTGCAAGTGATGTAATGCTATTTCTCCAAATCTGTTCTGATGAAGAAACAAACTCATCTACATCTTGGATGGCCTGAAAGTAAGTAATTTTTAGCAAATGTTAATTTTTAGGTGCACTATTCCTTTAATTGTGCAACACTGTTTCCTACATTTGGCTTCACCTCTGTAACCAGCGTTCTCTGATGCGGCTGAAAAGCATTATGGACAAAACGCTCCTCAGACGCTGACATTTCTGTGTTTAATCCTGTTTAATGAGGCTAAATTTAGCCGGTGTGTTCCACTGTGAAGGTGACTAGTCCCCACAGGAGGTCTTTAAAACATGCAAGGGGACTGAATGCGTGTCCCCGCTGTCATTTATGGCTTATAGGCTGATGTTCATATTAGGTTTCCACCTTTAAAGGGAGAAAAAAAAATATTTCTTGCCTATAACAAGTACCGTTAATTTTTACAGCTGTTGTGCCCACGGCCCATTCAGAGTGTGCGGAAAATCCGCTTTAATATGACAATGGTAGGTCGACTTCGCAACACTTCATAAATATTGGCTGCACACAATAGTGCATTTACAATGAGTATTTCACACCGTAAACACAGAAAATAAACAGGAAGTACAAGGTGCTAAATGCTTTTGATATTCTGAAGTTTCACACAGCCGCAGCAGTTTGCCAGGAGAATAAGGAGGAAGCAGATGGTGAACTGCATTTAGCAATCACCTCCCTCCAGCCCCGAAACCAGACACACGCTGCTTTTACTGGCACCTGTGTGCTTACTGCACTGACGTATATGAGGTTTATCTGTTCATTCATCTATCCATTCATCAATCTGTCAGTCCCTCCCTCTGTCATCCATCATCCATTCCATCAATCTGTCCATCCCTTCATTCACCCATTCATCCAAAACAATCCATCTACCCATATATAAAACACAATCAGTTCTGGGTAGATTACTTGTAGTCCATTACTGATGACAAATTACATAATATTTGTGGCCTAATGGTTAGAGAGTTTGTGGGAAGTCGTGGCCTAATGGTTAGAGAGTCGGACTCCCAATCGAAGGGTTGTGAGTTCGAGTCTCGGGCCAGAAGGAATTGTGGGTGTGGGGAGTGCAGTTCAGTACAGTTCTCTCTCCACCTTCAATACCATGACTTAGGTGCCCTTGAGCAAGGCATCGAACCCCCAACTGCTCCCCGGGCGCCGCAGCATACAATGGCTGCCCACTGCTCCGGGTGTGTGTTCACAGTGTGTGTGTGTGTTCACTGCTCTGTGTGTGTGCACTTCGGATGGGTTAAATGCAGAGCACGAATTCTGAGTATGGGTCACCATACTTGGCTGAATGTCACGTCACTTTCATAATAAAAATAGTATTTACAATCTATTTTAGGTAATGTATTCGTAATAATTTGTGATTACTTTTAGGTTACTTTATTGCTTAACTTATCACATTTCCAGTATGGATCCAGAACACCTGAGAAGAGATGATGCCAGCCCCTCAGAGGACCTCAGATGATGCTAACCCAGAGACAACATACAGAACTACCACATTTTGCTATAAGTTTGATTGCATAATTGCTGTTAATAGTGTTCATCGTCTGTTTGTTTACGTCTTTTATTGATTTTTCCAAACATTTCTGCCATATGCACATGAACTGACAGTCACCACTGATAAGCTACTACTAAATATTGTAGAAACTTCATTTTCTGTAAAGTTCCTTTGCAATGATTTGTATCGTAAAAAGCGCTATACAAATAAACTTGAACTGAATTGAATTTTGATTTGTGTCAGACTCCAACATTCTTCGTGTTTTGTGTGTGTTTTCTTCCCCCACATGCTCCATGTTATTTTTATGCCCTTCTTTGGTGAGTTTCCTCTTCTTGTCCTGATTATGTTGATTTAGTTCTATATGCCCCAGCTGTGTGTTATTAATTATTTCGTTTGCCTCCCGATTACTTAAACCCTGTGTCTTCTTGTTCCTGGTGTCCGCTGTCTAATGTTATTCCATGTTCCAGTCTGTATCCTGGTTTGTTTTATTCATTAAAGTCTGTTTTCTTGAAGTTTACTCCTCGTCTCTTTGCTCCACGTTCCAGTAAAACATGACAATTTGAAAGGGATTTGAATAATTTAACCAATTTCAACTTCATTTTTAACTTTATACAGACAATGTTTTAAAAAATTAGCTGAAATGACAGCCAATTGATTATCTTTTGGTTGTAATATTTTATTAATAAATGTATGTATTTCATGTGAAATGTTTTATGTAAAGAACTTAACGGAATGAAGAGGAACTTATCAGAAGTTCAATTAGATGAAAATATATATTGATATCAAAATAAAAAGATAAATTAAATATATTCCATACTTTACCAACAGCATAAAGATGCATTAAAGATTAAATATTAGATCAGGACTTCCTAAATTGGGTTTTGCTTCAGAACTGCAGGAAGTTTGTTGATGAAAAGCTACTAATTGATTAATCATAATAAAATTTAAATAATTTAAAAATAAAAACAACACTTCAATACTAAAAAAAGATTACACATTTGTGCACACTTTTGAATAAATAACATTTTAACATATATTAAATTAGAAAAATTTGTATTATTGTTTTAACAGTTTTTTTAAATAAATAAATATTATAAATAAATGTATTTTGTTTTATATATATATATATATATATATATATATATATATATATATTTATATTTGTGAGGTTGTTCTCAGATCTGCTGAGAATGTCTATGTCGTTCCAGACTCTCGAAGCAGGAATCAGTGTAGTTAGACTGTCTATGAATTTCCACTGTGGGATCAATAAACTTCATCCATTAATCTTGCATAAAGGCTGCATTCATCTAGACTTAGTTAAAGCAGTCAGATAAACATGTCTATTTCCAGAAGAGTGAAAAGGTCTTAAAGACATCTGTTTCATGAAAAACATTCCCCGCTCTGACTGTCAGGGGTGTTATATGCTTTAATCTGACAGAAAGATAAACATTGAGTCTTTGGTTTAAGAAAAAACAACAACCAAAACATTTGGCAAGAAAACAAAAAACCAAATGAACTTCTCTGATTGCTTTTTCAGAGACATAAACCGCAGACAGAGTGACATTCAAAGGATCTGTCAGCATCTGCAGATGAAGGAAAGTTAGAAGGAGCTGAGATCATCGACACACATGGAGAGCGAATGCCAGGATAACTGAGACTGACTGCAGTCTTATCACAGCCAGACACCACTGTAAACAAATCCATCATATGCTGTTTAAGAAGAGTGCGAGCTGTAATACAGCATTACAGATGATGGGAACAATCTGTAGTACATCCACACTCTGACAGTTTCCCTGCATCATGTTCTTCATGACCTGAAAGTTTCCTCAAACTCATCTGACTTTGTGCAGGACTTTAAAGATTTCAAATCATGAAAAAACACAAGTTTCTTTGCTGTTTTGAAGTAGGAGTTCAATATATGTCAACAAACTATAAATGAATCATGGGAAAGCATCAACACATCATATTGGTTTGAAGCAAAGAAAACAATTAAAACATGAGAAATTTACAAAGAAGTATTAAAGGTACAGCTGCAAACACAGATTGTTTAATTGTAATGGTGAGAGTGATCATGAAAAATGGTACGCAAAAGCTTGACTACAATACACTAATAAATAAAAAAAAATATTATATATATATAAATTATATAAATTATTATATATTATTATATAAATATTATATTAAATATTTTTATTTTATTTTATACTAAATAAACAAATAAACAAATAAATATGTAACTAGTGTGGTGTGAAATTAAATTAAATTAAATTAAATTAAATTAAATTAAATTAAATTAAATTAAATTAAATTAAATTAAATTAAATTAAATTAAATTAAATAACAAACCATACTGGTTACATATTTATTTGTAACTTTAAAAGAAAGAACGAATGTTTTTTTTATCGATTTTGTTGCTGAATTTCAGGTTAATTTCAAGTAAATATTTTAGTTCACACAAAGCATATTTATGTACACTTTTAAATAAATAACTTTATATAAAAAATAAAAAATAAAAAAAAATTGAAATTTTGGTATTTTAAATTGTTATAACATTTCACCATATTAGTTTTAGTTTGTTTTATTCGAATAAATTGATACTGTACTGTAAATAAATCTATCTTGGAAAATAAATAAAAGTATGTGTAAAATGAATGAATGAATGAATGCCCCCTTTTGAGGAGGTCATTTAATATATTTTTTAAGTGGCAGACCATATTTCTGAACATTGGAGTGACGTTTGTAAATATGGGTGGTCATGTGCTTATCTATTCCTTTGTCTGACATTAGGAAGTTACAAAAGTTCATAATTATATTTTCCAGCTGTTTGGTTTGAAAAAATGTGACTGGGTTTAATAAATCTTATACCCAGTCACGGTGTAAACAAAGAAGAATAATTCACGTTACTAATTTGAACAACATTCTGGAGGAAAAATCACAACGGCACATTAACAACAACAATAACAGTCTAAAAACTCACAAAGCCACTCATTTTAAACAGCAACACTAGCTTACAATCAAATTGAGTAATAAAACACATTAAACAGGCAATAATGCTTGCATGTTTTGTTCCAACTCTCTCAACGAGTAAAAATGATTGATGATTTTCTCGAATGCATTTATAGACTCCCATGTGAAAGGCAAATCTGCTGAATCCTGGAGGTGAGAACGGAGGACGCATTTGTCATTGCACCGCAAACAGTGGCGTCTGAAACGCTCCATTTACAGCACAAATCAACAGCAGCAGCCTCAGCATCCGTTTAAATCTTAAAAAGAAGCAAAGCCAAAGAACGGCAAAGAAAGAGAGAGAGAATGATGTCTGGGCCAGGGAAACTTCGTGAAGTCAGCAGTGCTGAAAATGGCAGTGTTATCAACAATCGCACCACTGCTCTTTGCAAAGGGCTGGAAGGTATAGGATGAGGTTAAACTACGGCTTGCTGGCACACACAGACGTGCTGGAAAAAGCCTGACTCCTAACAGATTCCTGTTAGTGCACCTATGCACGAGTGATGCACCTTTCTGGAGAGGGTTTTCAACAAGAACTGGGTCTCAATTCACTCCTTAGTTTAGTAGTAAATACACAGGGAGTCTTTTTTAGGATGGTTGCTTTGTCAAAATCCATTCAATGTACTGAGAAAATGTGCCATAAAAAAAGGATTGGCTGCTGACTGTATTCACTCACTGAAAATGTTTCTTCTGCAGTCTGTGAACTAATTTTTGTTGTATTTTTATTTATGTAAACTGTTTTTCTGATTTGTTGTTGATAAAATTATGCTTTGCTACAAATAAATAAAATTCAATCAAATTAAAAAAAAAAGATTTCGAACAAAAATCATAATTCAACAAAATAAGAAAACTATTATTAACTATTATTATACAAGTTTTAAAATATGTATCCGTTTATTTAGTTTTTTGCCTTAATTGCCTTTAACAATTAAAAAATTGTTTCAATCTAACAAGTAGACAATTATTATTATTTTTTTTTTTACAAATGTAAGTTTTTAGGTAAAACTCCAAAAAAGCTTTTTACATATATATATATATATATATATATATATATATATATATATATATATATATATATATATATATATATATATATATATATATATATATATATAGTGTATTTATTACATATAAAATATTTTAAATATTTTAACTTTACAAATAATATATAATATAAATACTAAAATATAAATAATAAATAAATATAATACTATAATATTAATAATAGAAATAATATATAATAAAAAAAAACACACAAACACTATATAAGACTTCTAATACAAGAAATTCTTACCATTAATATAAAAAAGTCATCAAAAATGGGTAACAAGGACACTTCAAATGGAACTGTATTTTTTACCAGCTACACAATGCACAAAACAAATGATACTAGCAGTATATTGCATGACCTTAACAATGTTATCAAGTACACCAGCGTCTAAATTTGTACTGATTCCCAACATAAAAAATGAAGCGATGTAATGAGATGCAGCTGACACCTCATAAGTCGTCAAAAAGACAGGACAGGAAATTCAAATCAGTTAATGTACAGATGTCAGCTTATGCAATTCTCCAGAGACCCTGGCTTCAGTGGGCCGACATTAGCATAGACCGCAGGGCTCGAGGGGGGAGACTGATGACCAGAGTAGATGCGGTTTCAAACCCCAGGAGACTTGCCATGGGCAAAATGAATTGGTAACCAGAACGGAGGATGAATCAATGCAGGCACCAGCATTAGAGCTTCAAAAACACACAGAGAGAGCGAGAGAGACTTGATTAAATGGTCTGATTACAAACCACCTGCACATTAAAACACATCAGACCCATGAAAATGATAAATGAGCACATACCAAACACATTACCGGCCAATCAAATGGCAGCTTGGATGGAGGGGTTTATGGGAATATTATATTTTATGAAGAGTGGAGCGTCTCTATGCAAAGTCAATGACATGATTCTAGGTTGTTGCTAAGGCACTTTCAGTGTTGTTGCATTGATATGAGGTTGTTAGGGTGTATTGGGTGGTTTCATATTGGCTCAGTTCAATTTTAAGTAATAGTGCAAGCATAATATACTATTAAAGAAATAATTAATCTAAAATTGAAAATTTGCTGAAAATGTAGTCACCCTCAAGCCATCCGGGATGTAGATGAGTTTCTTTATTCATAGGAACAATTTTGGAGAAATTTAGCATTAAATAACTTGCTCACCAATGTATCTTCTGCAGTGAATGGGTGCCGTCAGAATGAGAGTCCAAACAGCTGATAAAAACCATCACAATAATCCACACCACTCCAGTCCATCAGTTAACATCTCGTGACGTAAAAAGATATTATAAGAAACAAATCCATCATTAAAATGTTTTTCAACATTGTTGCATCTGGCTAAAATGCAAGCCCTCTATCCATAATATTGCTTTCTCCAGTGAAAAAGTCATATCATCTGAATCAGGAGTGAAATATGCATAGATCAAGTGAAAGTTGTCCAAAACAGTTCTAAACAAATTGTGTGACGACAACAGAGGATGGACTTTTTCACTGGAGAGTTACTGTATTATGGATTATGGACTCATATTTTGGCCAAAAGAGACAGTTTAAAGTTAAAATGCCTTATTGATGGATTTGTTTTTTTTGCTTCACAAGATGTTAATTGATGGACTGGAGTGGTGTGGATTACTCGTGGATTATTATGATTTTTTATTTTTATTATCAGCTGTTTGTACTCTCATTCTGATGGCACCCATTCACTGCAGAGGATCCGTTGGTGAGCAAGTCATCTTTTCTGAAGACGAAACAAACTCATCTACTGTACATCTTGGATGGCCTGAGGGTCAGTAAATTTTAATCTTGGGTGAACGATTTCTTTAAATTCAGTAAAATTGTGAATGCTGTAAATGCAGCTGGATGATGAAAGGGATTTGTATAAATATTAATTGACACAAATGATCAAATACGGCATAATTAGCAGTTCATGTGGACTAAGATGCCTAACAACAAATGATTTGAAGAAAACATGATTCTTTCCACCAACAAGCAGGAGGGTAGCGAAAACAACAATACAAAAAAAAAAAGACTCAATCAAACAAATGAATTTCCTTTCTAATAATGAATTTGGTTCAGATGAAATGAATGGGTCTGTATGGGGTCTTTCACTGACTTTTCTCTTTCAATTAGATGGAGGTCTGATATTCACTAAGACTCCTGTGAGATACGTGTTAGATTGCTGCAAAACCATCTAGCAATTCCAAGGTTAAGTCTATAGCTCCTATGTGAATTTCAGATGAATATGGGCAACGTTGTGCTGACCTTGCTGAAAATGAGCAGATAAAAAAAAATAAAAAATCTTTCACAGTATATGGCAGTGCTTCAACTTATGTCATCTGCACTGCTGGATTTAAAGTGAACATGAAAAGCCATATGCATCCTATTTTATTTCTGAAATGTGATGCAGGGGGATTTTATTATCTGTTGAGATATTGCAATACATATATTTTTATATATAACAGAACACAGTCTCCAAAAAATATAAGGAGCACAACTGCTTTCAACATTGATAATAACAAGAAATCTTTCTATTAGCATGATTTGTGAAGGATCATACAACACTATTATAATGCTGAAAATTCAGCTTTGCATCACAGGAATAAATTACATTTTAAGATATATTCAAATAGAAAGCAGTCATTTTAAATTGTAATATTATTTCACAATATTATGGTTTTTACTGTATTTTTTATCAAATAAATGCAGCCTTGGTTAGCACGAGAGACTTCTTTCAAAAGCAACCACAAACTGTTGAACTGTACTGTATATATATATATAGATATATACATATATCTATATATATATTAGATATAGTATACATATATATATATATACATATGATATATATATATTATATATTATATATACATATATCTATATATTATATATAATATATATATATATATATATATATATCTATATATCTATATATATATGTATATGATATATATATGTATATATATATATATATATATATATATATATATTATAAATGTTTTTGCCATTAACTTTAATTTTAGTAATAAAATGACTTTTAGGTACATTAGAAATAATAAATATTTTCTTTAAAATATACTTTAAAATATCAAATGACAATTTATGTCTACGCTCTGTTGCCTGTTGTTTACAGGAGACATGATGTTATGGATGCTTCTGCTTTGTCTTACAGTGTTGGTTTTGCCATTTAAACTGAGAATGAATTGCAAGCAGTCTGTTTGCAGAGTTGACTGCTCTTGACAGATTTCCCATCATGCACCACAGGGAGAAATGAAAAGAATG
Source organism: Cyprinus carpio (assembly GCF_018340385.1). Classification (NCBI taxonomy): domain Eukaryota; kingdom Metazoa; phylum Chordata; class Actinopteri; order Cypriniformes; family Cyprinidae; genus Cyprinus; species Cyprinus carpio. The sequence continues at coordinate 27,684,056 of NC_056598.1, read as the reverse complement.
CCCAATGCCCAAGAAAAAAAAGAATAGCGAAAGAGAACAAAAAGTCTGTGAGCGAGAGAAAGGTAGACAGTTATTTTGGCAATCATCTTCTCCAAAACCACATCGTGCAGTTTTCCTCAGAAATGTTCCTGTGTTCCTCGCCACTTAAACAACATCACACACTTCTGAAAGTCTTAATTCCTCTCGCTTTATTCTTCCGCTTTGGGGGGTCACGAAGCTAAATGCTCCTGTGACATCTGACAACACAAAAAGATGAATTTCAAGACATTTCTTTTCAAAGGCCCATTCAACCGACTCTCATTAATCAAGTTATGGCTTCAGAACTGACACTGGAATCAAAGCAACCCGAGTTAGTTTTCGGCTCTTTCTTTTCCTCTGCCATGTGTGCTCTGAAGAATAACCCCCCGCCGCCTGCATGTCTGGTGTCTCGGGGATTGATGCCCCTCTCCAGCCGAGCTTGTGTGATCTACTTCTTCGCAGATACTGCCACATTGCAGGCGCTTTTCAAAGGAGCATTACCCGCTTTCTAAAAACCGTACAATAGCATGGTGGGACATCCAGCATTCCGCATGTCCATGTCATAACTGGGTGATGGAGCTCCTCTCAGTGTGCATTAACAGATCACGAGCGACAGCAGGGAAAACAACTTTAGGAACTTTACATTACTTGACAGAGAAACCAATCATGTGCCATGTTTAATATTAAAACATCATATCATAGCATACAATGATTGAACACTGTCCCAGTCTCACACTTATACATTTTGATGTTCCATTAGAAATAAAAATCACAAATTGCATTTCAATTCTAATCAAATTGAATTTCAAAATTGCATCCAATTTTTTTCCCTTAAAAAAATAGCCCATTAGTCTCATGTCTTCTCTAGAGTTTCAAAAGAAATTAAACATCTATTTATTTTAAATAAAAAATGCATAAAAATTAAAATGTACAATTTTTTTAAAAATCTAAAAATTGATGACTATGTACTAGATGTTCATTTGAAATGAAAATTATTTATTTATTATAAATAAAAACATAAAAACAAATTGATATGTATGTATATGTATATATAATTTTTACATTTAAAAAAGTGATAAGTATGTACTAAAAATTCCATAGAGACAGATAAATTAACTATATTAGTTATTTATTTATCACCTTTATTATTCTCAATAGTCATAATAAAAATTGTTATACATTTATATATTTTTTCATACATATATAATGTTGTATAACCATATATAATCTATCTAAAGATTATCTATCTATATCTATAGCTATGGTTTTTGTAGTTCCATGTTTCATGCTTACAAAGTCTTTATTAACTGTCACTGTGTTTGTTGTCTAGTTGTTGACTGTTTGTTGATGTGTTGATAATAGTATTATTATATTTTTTTCTGTTTTTTAATGATTGTGATCAGTGCTGTCTTAAATAAAAGTTTTTGTGTACATAATATATGTGAGTGAACTGTGTATATTTATAAAGTATATATAAATACACACAAATACATGTATATATTTACATGTATATATTTATAATAACATATATTTTATATCATATATAAACATAACATTTTTCTGAAATACATACACACACAAACATATACAGTACACACAAATATTTTATGTAAACAAAAACCTTTATTTTGGATGTGATTAATTGTGATTAATTGTTTGGCAGCACTAATTGTAATGTGTTTGGACCCCTTTGAAAACGAGCATTTTTAGATTTTGTTTATAAGCCTAAAATTGCTAAATTCTTTAAATAAATATTTGTTTTCTTTGTCTTTTTATTTCCCTTTAGGATGCCTTGTTTGTGTCCCATTCCATCTATCTACAGTTAGCATCACCTTAAACAAACCCCTACCAAGCATTTCAAATAAAATGCATGAATGCAAATTTCAGTTTGCATAATACAGACTATGAAATCATCCCATTTCACTTTTTAGCAGTGAAATCCATTCAGAAATGCCATGCACACAGTATGAACAGTCATATATAAACAACCAAGAAACCTCCTGATAGGTGAAACCCCAAAAAACAATTTGAAACCTGCAGTTTTGGACACGCCAATGTCAATGGAGCCATGCTGGGAAGTCGGGCGAGGGAGTAATATTCCGTTTCGCATCAGTGCTATCACTCGGTTACTTTTAACAGCATTTTATTTGTTTACCCAACGCCCGCCAGCCGCACGGCATGAATTTATATTCCAATAAGAGGGAGGTGAGAGTTACACAGGCTGTTACGGTCTCCTTGTTCACCACAAAATATTATGAGACCGCTGCAAAACCCTCACAATGTTCCTAAATGATAGTACATAATGCTAAGATGTGCTAAATGCAGATTATTGTGGGTTCTGGAACAAAGCAATGAAAAACACAGACCTACAGGGTGACGTTACAGTGAAGGTCATCTAGAGTACAAATAACGAGTTTGTGAGAGTTTTGGGAGGCTAATTCTGGAACATTGTGTGTTTAACCGCTGATTAAAAAATGTAGGAGCTAATTGTTGGCTAACTGCTTTTAAATGAGCCCCTTATGACCAGTTGTGTCTATTTGATTTCACAGACCTGCATGCACTCTTTTATGTGGTGGGGCTTTGGGGAATACACATCGCTCACAACATGATACGTTTCAAGAGCTTCCTCTCATCTCCTGTGTTAATAGCCTGTCATAAAACCCACATATCTAGAAAAAAAATGAATTCAAGACATATTAAGATGTGTTGTATTTTCAGAGAATGGTTTTCTTACACCACTGCTAAATAGCTTTTATTGTTGCTTATGCATAAGCCTCACTAAATGTAGTAAAATCTATGCTTAAAACATTCAATCAATGAAGTAAGAAAAATACACGTGGTTTAAGATTTACACTACTGTTTTTTTTTTTTTTTTTTAAAGAAAATACCACTTTTATTCAGAATGGAGATGTGAAATTTATCAAAAGAAACATTAAAGACATGTATAATGTTTCAAATGATTCTATTTCAAATAAATACTGTTCTTTTGAACTTTCAATTCATCAAAGAATCCTGGAAAAAAAAAAGCACTGTTTTCAACATTGATAATCAAAAATGTTTCTTGAGCAGCAAATCTGCATATTAGACTGATTTCTGAAGGATCATGTGACACTGAAGACTGGAGTAATGATGCTGAAAATTCATCTTTGCATCTCAGGAATAAAATAAATTTTAAAATATATAAAAATAGAAAACTGTTAATTTAAATTGTAATAATATTTCACAATATTACTGTTTTTACTGTATTTTATAAAAAAAAAAAAGACATACTTAGAGCAAAAAAAAAATAACTCTAAAAAAAATCTTACCAGCTAAGTTTTGAACATTAGTTTATTCTGTGAAAATGTATTTTATTATTTTCCTATATTTCTTGGATTATTTTACAAAATGTTGCTTCAAGTAAATTTACATTTTTTTAAAAGATAGAATGCCCCAAAATAACAATTGTGTCATCATTTCCAACATAGTTCTTTTATGAACATACATTAAATATGTAGTATTCAAAAAGCTTTGGAAACCATTGACTTGCAATGTATGGTCAAAAACACATTTGCATTTTTCAAAATATCTTAATTTGTGTAAATGATGACAGAACATAAAGATCTTGCTCTTACCACAAAACAAGACAAAACACTGAAAAGGAAAATGCTTTTGCAATCATAACATCTTTCACCAAACCAGCTAATGACTAAACTTGTACCAGCTAGAAACCATATAAAACCATCAACTACAAACTTAATTCTCCAGCAGATGCAAAGGTATAGTTACCTGTCCATTTGTCATTCACAACCCTAATTTGTTAAAAAATGAACTAGCATCTTTCATTTCCTGTCAGGAAACCACTAACGGCCAGTTCTGTGGATTCCTGCATTCTGTTGTTATGATATCATGGTTTTACTCGGTGACTGGCTTGAATTATCTTTGTCTGTGGAGCATGTTAGCTCACATTCAGCTTGTTGTTAGTGCCACAGATGACTCAAGGTGACCCATGTGAACTTTCAAACGGCACGTAGAGATAATTGAAGCCCTCTCAACTGTGTTGGCGAGTAGGATACTGTTTTAAGAACATCAGTTGGATGTGAAGCGCCTCACTTGACACAAGCATACATGTACTGTGAATTTTGAAGAAGAATGCAAAGCTTTAGAACAGGGGAGGGTTTACTTGCCTAAATTCTTGTCAGTGAAAATATCGCTGCCTTGCAGTTAACCAATTGCACTATCTCAAGGAAGTAGAGAGAACAATGAAGTCTTTGAGGATCAATAAACTGCCAAATGAATTTTCTCTAAATGTGTTTGATGCACTCCCATATTTCTGTATCTCTCCCTGTGACTCCAGTCTGTCAATACTTAATGATTTAATATCAGTCCATTCTTGGCCTCTGACACTGAAACATATTGGATTCGAAAGCAAGAGTTTCTAAAATATAACTAGCGTAGAACAGAAAACAGTTTTACTTTATTTCAACTTAAAAATACTGAAGTGTTCAGAGGGAGAAATCTATGAATTGCAATAAGAAAGAAAAACATGCCTTTAATATTGCTCCTGCTACTTCTGCTAGACAGCAATGAGATTAAATGAAGAGCAAATGGAGACTTCAAACAGCAATCCTGAAGTTTTCAGTAGGAGGAATCTATTCACATATGACATCTCTTTAATATCTTGTTTGCTTCTCCATGAAAGCATCTATCTACATTTCTGCAGAACCTCAAAAACATGCCTATACATGCAATTTACTGCAGTTTCCAGGTGAAATGAACACTATGTGCAGTAAAACACCAACAACTCCAATTCCTGTTCACAGAAAATATCATTACAGGAAAGGCTATTGACATATTTTCTCATGGTTCCTTGCACAATATTTTGTTATCACCTAAAAACTTTTTTTATATATACATTTGTAAATTAAAATGTAAAAAAAAAAAAATAGCTTTGAAAGTTACTGGACTATGCTTTAAAATAAAATACTATTTCAAACTTTCACCTTCAAAAATTCACATTTAATTCAATATGCTGCTAGCCATTTCATTGTAATTATTTGTTAAATTTAAAGCAATTTATGAGTGAAAATTGTTTAAAAAAATTTAGTGTGTGTGTAATACATTTTGATGTTTGCATCACATAAACTCCATCTGTATGGCATTTTTGACATAGTAAACTTGCTAGGTAGCTCACCTGGTATGCATTGCATTTGCGAGTCGTCCAGTGAACACAAGTCACGAAAAAGAGTTGAAAAACTTCTAGAAACCAACAGAAATGACATGGCTGCTTCAACAAATGTGTTTTAACGTAAGTGCGTTTTGTTAACACTGTCAGTTAGGTTTAGCTTAGGGTTTAGTGTAAACAATACATTATTTTCAAAACTTGTAGTGACCAGACTTTTAATTTCTAAACTGCCTTGATAAACATAAAAACAACATAATGAAACACTGCCAGATTCACGTTCACCTGTTTCAGATAAAACTGAACCCACATTTAATGCCACTCACAGAGTGTTTTGAAATGTGCATTATTTATTAACTTATTATTTTTTAATGCCATGTCAGCAGCAAGGCTATCTTCATAGTGATAACAAAGTAAATAACAAAGGTTGTAGAGTAAATAAAAAATGATATAAAATATACAAGATTAATACATAAGTTAAACATAAAAACCATAAAAAGTTTTAATTACTTTAAAAACTTTGCATTCCAGTAAAATATGCTTAACAGTCAAGAAGTTTTGTTTATAACAATGCATTACTTGTTTTGCTTTGTTTTTTATTTTCAATGGGAAAATTAAGTTTTGGTAGTCTCTTTGGTAGGCTAAACTTTCAAAAGAGGTGATTAAACAATTAAAACTCATCAAAATTTTCTTCTAATTCTTCCAAAATGAAATGATCTGAGCTATACTACCTCAATTTATATTACAGTACATCTAATATGTGTCTACTTCTATAGGGATTCCTTTCAAAAGCTACTTGAAACCTAAACGACACATAACTGAGAACTCAATTAACTCTCCTGTGCGATGAAAGACCAATAAAAATACACCCTCCGGCTGACAAACACAGATGCACACACATCCCAATAACACCTCAAGCTCTAAATCCTCCCTTATTGTTGAAAGACGAGAGCAATCCTTCGGTCCGCGGACCACGAAAGGGGACAAGGCCGGTCGTCACACGCAACAAGTTGCGGACAACGGCAAGATGTCACCCTTGGTCACTCGAGCTTGCGGTGCATGAGGAGGAGTGCCTCCTTGACTCTGCCGCATCCCAGTGATGGGTGCTCGGCCCCCGGGAGAGACGGGAAGGGGGGATAATGTGTATTAACCGAACAGACACCTGCTATTTTTGTGCAGCACCTGCCTGGCTGGCCTGCTGCGCTGCTGTCTGCGTGCACTGCAGAGATAACAGGGGGGCTATTCACAGCTAGTCAGTCGGAGAGAGTCAAGCCCTGTCTCACTTTCTATGTGTGTGAGTGTGTCTTACTCTCACACACATCGATGCCTGCTCTGTTTATCCTTCCTTTCTGTCCAACAAACACATAGATTCTGACACAACTCTTACACAAATGCGCTATCAATCCTTCTCAAGCAACTCTGGCTCAATCCGTGTATCTTTATGTGTTTCGTTTGCACACACACACATATAAATGCACACACACACACACACACATTCAGTCTGTCTGCTGCAGACTGCAGCCAGCTGATCTTGGAAAAGGAAGCATTTTGTCTAAAAAATATCTTGTTATCGGTTCCAGTTTTGTGAATAACAATCACTCTATAAAAGCATCTCGCAATCAGCAAGCAACAAACAAACATGTAATTGCATTCAAAATTATATATAGACCACATCCAACTTCTCTCTGGGGTTCATCGTTCACTCTATTTCTCTCTACAGACTCTTTTCACTGACCGTGATGGTGCTTTTCCACAATTACTTTAAATTTTTTATGTTTTCATTTAAATAGAAATTAATGTACATTTACGGCGTCTTTATAGGATCTTGGCATTAAATTGCAGAAAACTAGTTAACACTAAAGAGACATCTTTAAATGATACCAATTACTGTTGCACAATTAATCGCATTTGAATTGTGATCATTATTTTTGCGTTCTCTCAATTATTTAGGCATAATCGTCTGCAAAATTTGCGATATACACAAAAATAAATCTCGACTATTTTGTTTGCAATTGTAGTTGTAGAATAAACGTATGGTAGCTTAGAAGCTGCATAAGTTTTAAAAGAAATGCATTAACATAATTTAAAATTACTGCAAATAATATTAGGAATTTCACAGTTTTAGCTTTTGAGAGAAAAGTTATACCAGTTTTCTTAATGAAAAGAGTGCATTCATGTACATGATAAATATAATAATCGCTAATATAATATAATAATATTTTCTTAAGTTCTGCTTATGCGAAAGTGCAGTAATTCTAATGAAATGTAAAAGAAATTTCTCAAATGAAAATGATCGTGATTAATAATCATTTTGAGCAAAATAATTGTGATTATTAGTGTTACCATTATCATGCAGCCCTTCATTTTGCTATAAGTGGTGTGCTATTACTTTTCTGTGTGATCGGAGTTATGATTTTATGAGATATGAGTACACTGTGCATAGTGTATAGTGCTTCATTTGGGACGCAACTTTCGTAACTGTATATCAACACCTTGGCAAGCACCCAGAACACTTTAGCATCATGGCGGTGAGTTTTGTACAGACAAGCAACAAAATGCATCAATCTAGTTGTTATTTACTGTGCACTGTATTCAAACACAAACATTTTAGCTCACGTCAACTGTACAACATGCAGCTAGTGTACGTTTCCACTGTTATCTGTAGATGTTATCGTCTATCTAAACATTTTGTTCTCCGCCGCACGTCTCCAGTCTGTCCTTACATATGATTTATTTTCAAAGTCATGGAACCTATGTGTAAAAATAAATAAATAATATAAATAAATCATGCAGTGCCTAAGAGGCCAAAGACAACATGTCAGCAAAAAGAAAAACAACAGGCAGTTACAGGCCAGCTAATTCTTGGTGTAGGACTTCTGTCTTTCTCAGGAAGATACTGCCTCATGGAGAGACGTGGCGGTTTTCTTCTAGGTCCTTTTCGTCATGTCATTGTACATAGCTGGTTCAGTCCTTTTTGTAGTACTAAAAAGAATTAATAATATATATTAATATTGTAATATTTTAATGCATGAACTGAAACTGAATGGAAAAATAAATAACCTTTTTACAGTTCTTATTAACAGTCATTTTTAATGTAAACTACTATTGTTCATTGTTTATTCAGAATACACTGACAATATACATGTGTTCATTTATAACTTGAAATGTTAAATATGTATTAGTAAATATAAAAAATAACATTATTAATAAATGCATCATTAATGCATGATTTCTAATCAACTCGCCTTAGGACTACGGATGCAAATTAGCCAATTTGACTAAATTTTTGGCACATTTTACATATTGCCATGTATAATTATTTTTTGTTGTCGTGGATAAAATAAAATAAATAAATTATAATAAATAAATAAATAAATAAAATAAAGCATTAACTAATGTAAGCGGATTGACCCTTTTTGTTAGCCCCCCAAAAAATAAACTGTAAAAGGTGTTATAACTTGACACCATTTGTTATAATTTTTTTTAAAATCCATTAAAAAGACAGATTCTGAAAGCTTCTTGTATGAGAGTGGTCATATACATTTCCAGTGTATACCATGGTATTACCTTCTGACAGCCTCACTGTACCGTGGTACCACTATAAAAGCATTTTAAAGTTAATTCCTAGTTAAATTTGCCTTAGAAATTGCTAGTTTTCCATGGAAGCAAGGGAGCAGTTCATCTTAACTAAGGTTATAAATTATGCAAAATTACAAGAGCAACAAACCCAACAATCATCACATGTAGAACGCAAAGGACAAAAGTCAAATTCAGGTGTTGATTGCATTTCAGTCATGCATGTATATCCCAAAGCACACGATGAAACGATCCCCTATCCTCCTAGACAATATATGAAAGCTTTGTCTTCAGAAACAATGTTGACATGCGAAACGTGCTTTACATAAGCCTGGCACTGGAGAGGTTTGTTTATTACCAGCAAGAGCCGCAGAATTATGAAGCATCAGCGGCCCTGAAGTGTGCATACATTCACAACAATAGAACGATGAACCAATGAAAGCCACACCACATCAGATCGCTCACGTGAATTAGAAACTAAACAATTTTGCAAGATATGGATGCATGACCTATGAAAGATGCTACTGAGAGCCAACAAGCCCTGAATGAGATGAAAAAGAGCCTTATCAACCAGCTAAATTTCCTAAAGGGATGCAAACAGAATTCCATCATGATTTAAAAGCAATTCTAAAGATTTCAAAGTGGAAATTTCTTTCAAAATGAGCCATCACACAAACAAAAACTACATCTTTCAGACCATCAATAGAATCGTAAAGAATCCATGTGATTTCCTTTAAAATGTCCAGCAGCAAAACATGAATTCAGTACAAGACTTATAATCCTGCTCCTATTTTTGGTTTCAAATTCCAATTCCAAATATATATCCAGTATCTATTTCTCCTTGAATAGGGTGTATATATTGACTTAATATTACTTGATTTACCATCTTAAGGATTTATGGTGGTCTTTCAGAAACTAATGTTACCTAATAAGACTTTTACATCACCAATAGAACCAATGCCTTCATAAAAGGAATGTAAAGAAAATCTTTCACAAACTCTCAGCTTCCATGTGATTTCCTTTAACTGCCCAATAGCAAGACATTATTCCATTCCAATAAGTAGAGCCCTCATATACAACAGACACGTTTAATCCCCAAAAATCCCGGAAGAATTTCAGTTCATCCAGCTGGATTTGATTCTTAAAGGATTCTTACTGGATCCCATTAAGGTTGGTACCAAACGTTAATCATATATTCCTCCAGGATTTTATGACTAGGGTGGATGCAATGACTTGATGAACCTTCTACAAGACCAATAGGCACCATGGTCAGACATTAACAAGGGTTTAGGGCAAAAAAAAAAAAAATGCCCTAAAGAGCTCCATATATTTATGTAATTCATCCTTTTTTATATTTTTCGACTATTGCTAATATTTTAGGCCAATAATTATGGCTTCAGCGCCTCTGCAGAGCTAACATGAAGTGTTTGTGATGAAATCAGCAATTCAAATCCTGACCAAATGCCACTGCAATTAATTTACCTACTAATAATATTTTTAAAAAGTTAATTTCTGACTCTGATGTGCATTAAATCTATCGTTAATATGACTGAGCTGCTCACCTGGTAAGTTGGATGTCGGTGCGTTTAAATCCTCAAGGTGATGCGTTCCTTCTTGGCGCAGGATGCGGGACAAAGCTGATAATTTCACCTGCCTCTCCTCCAAAGCGATCACGCGCACTGGGCTGACATATCGGTCCAACGCGGGGGTCTTTGAGCGGGTCCGGTGCGCACCGGGCGTTATAGCGCAGTGGATCCGCGTTCTTCCACTGGCTCACGCAGACACAATGTCCCTTTCGCGAAGGGATCTGTCGGGATCCGGTGTGCGGACGCCGCTGCTGTAATTCGGTGAGGATATAACGGGTAGGTGTGGTTGGGTGAACGGACGGAGACAGACAACCGTGGCACGGGTCCAAAAGAGCAGTCCTGCTAAGACGCACAGCGCAGCGTGTGTGTCCGCCCGCTGAAAGCCTTTCAAATGCAGAGGATTCACGTGCATATGAAGATATCAATGTCTGAGGATCCTTAAATGGTTTTGGGTATTTAAAAAAACCCCACACACCCCTGCAGTCTGGAGCGGAGCGTCTCTCCAGCGGTTCCTTTGGCGGTGCTCAAGAATCCGTCTGTGCGTTCTGCTTTCGTATAAACTGATATTTACATCAACCGGTGAGACGCCGAGCGCTGCGTAAACACGAGCTTCGATCCCCGGGCTTCAGACTGAAGCACCTAACCATCCAAGAGGGGGGATGGATGGATCTCTCTCTCTCTCTTTCTCTCTCTCTTTCCCTCACACACAAGCACTCACAGACACACATACACACATTCATTCAGTTAGGCAACGTATACACACTCGGATAATTAGATCTAATTAATATCTCAATTGTTTCACCTATAGATTAAATGGAGAGCAAATAGAAAGAATGGATTTTCCCCTGAGAAAAACACCCTATTAATTTCACACGTCCTCTGAGATTCAGTGAAGATCTCAACAATGTCTTAAACCGTATTCAATATTACATATCTCAGTATGAACTGACGTATATCTCATCAAACTGGTTTAAGACCAAATGATCTGTACCCATATTAATTCCATGTGAACATATTTGGTTTGTGTCTTATGTGGTTTCTAGAGAAACATCTGAGACAAAGTCACTGCTTGAATTAAATGTATTTTAGGCCTACATCTTCATTAAGTCTTCTGAGCAATATGACTTTTAATAGCTACTCGAGAGCACCCTCCTTAGACTTCTACTGCTATACAATAAAGCTAGTTATGATTACACTCTTAAAAATTTATATTAATTACATAAAAACACATTTTTATTGTCTGTAATAATCTACTTTAGTTTTCACCCATATACAGAATCATCAACTTCAGCAAAATAAAAAATAAATAAACCTTAAGAATCCTACAAAGGATTCCTCTATGTTCTTAAATAGAAGGTTTACCCCAAAATTCTAATTACTCATTATTTATTCACCCTTGTGTCATTTCAAACCCGTATGACTGACTTTCTTCTGTGGAACATAAAAGAAGATATTTTGAGAAATGTCTTAGTGTTTTGTTTTGCTCCACAATGTAAGTGGTCTCTATAATGTTGTTTAGTTCAGTGTTTTTCTTCTTTTGTGTTCCACAGAAGAAAAATATGCAGTTTTACACACTTCAGATGTAGAATCCTTACTGCATAAGCAAATATGTTAAAAAAAAAAAAAAAAAAAAAAAAAAAAAAAAAACTGTGTTATTGTCGGTGAATATGCATGCGACTAATGCACAGGGACCAAATATACTCCAGGATATGTGTCAGGGTAACTTTTATTATTTAATTTCAGTTTATTTAAAGCGAGAATCCTCACCACCATGTGGACAACAAAGGCTCTTCTCAGATAATGCTTTGGACCATCTGTGTTTGGTTTTTGACTGCCGCACCTGCTGAAGCAACAAAAGACATCAACAGACCGAACCAGTTAATGAACATAAAATAATCTGTCATTGTGATCTCACTTTAAACACAGCTCATATCACAGACCGCCTCACCAAAGACCTATCTACCTACCAATGTGTAATTTAACCTGGACTCCAACAACCTATTGGAGAAAGTTTCGAAATAAAACACATTTTACATTTCCATTTTTCACACTTAAAGCTGGCATTTGTTTGATCAACAATAAAGTAAAACAGTAATATTGTAAAATATTATTACAATTTCATATTTTTGTGGAAACGTGAAACATTATTTCAGGACTTTTTGATGAACAAATAGTTAAAAATCAAATATTAAAAGTATTAATTTCTTTCCAAAAAAACAAAAACAATACTAATGGATTACTCTGATGTTACATATCAAACCAAAACATAATATAATACAAAAAATCTAATATAACTTAACATATATAGTATACTATATACTTATAGTATATATTACATACTTACAAACCCGATTCCAGAAAACTTGGGACACTGTACAAATTGTGAGTAAAAAAGGAATGGAATAATTTACAAATCTCATAAACTTATATTTTATTCACAATAGAATATAGATAACATATCAAATGTTCAAAGTGAGACATTTTGAAATGTCATGCCAAATATTGGCTCATTTTGGATTTCACGAGAAATACACATTCCAAAAAAGTTGGGACAAGTAGCAATAAGAGGCTGGAAAAGTTAAATGTACATATAAGGAACAGCTGGAGGACAAATTTGCAACTTATTAGGTTAATTGGCAACATGATTGGGTATAAAAAGAGCCTCTCAGAGTGGCAGTGTCTCTCAGAAGTCGAGATGGGCAGAGGATCACCAATTCCCCCAATGCTGCGGCGAAAAATAGTGGAGCAATATCAGAAAAGAGTTTCTCAGAGAAAAATTGCAATGGGTTTGAAGTTATCATCATCTACAGTGCATAATATTATCCAAAGATTCAGAGAATCTGGAACAATCTCTGTGCGTAAGGGTCAAGGCCGGAAAACCATACTGGATGCCCGTGATCTTCGGGCCCTTAGACGGCACTGCATCACATACAGGAATGCTACTGTAATGGAAATCACAACATGGGCTCAGGAATACTTCCAGAAAAACATTTTCGGTGAACACAATCCACCGTGCCATTCGCCATTGCTGGCTAAAACTCTATAGGTCAAAAAAAGAAGCCATATCTAAACATGATCCAGAAGCGCAGGCATTTTCTCTGGGCCAAGGCTCATTTAAAAAATGGACTGTGGCAAAGTGGAAAACTGTTCTGTGGTCAGACGAATCAAAATTTGAAGTTCTTTTTGGAAAACTGGGACGCCATGTCATCCCGGACTAAAGAGGACAAGGACAACCCAAGTTGTTATCAGCGCTCAGTTCAGAAGCCTGCATCTCTGATGGTATGGGGTTGCATGAGTGCGTGTGGCATGGGCAGCTTACACATCTGGAAAGGCACCATCAATGCTGAAAGGTATATCCAAGTTCTAGAACAACATATGCTCCCATCCAGACGTCGTCTCTTTCAGGGAAGATCTGGCATTTTCCAACATGACAATGCCAGACCCCATACTGCATCGATTACAACATCATGGCTGCGTAGAAGGAGGATCCGGGTACTGAAATGGCCAGCCTGCAGTCCAGACTCTTTCACCCATAGAAAACATTTGGTGCATCATAAAGAGGAAGATGCAACAAAGAAGACCTAAGACAGTTGAGCAACTAGAAGCCTGTATTAGACAAGAATGGGACAACATTCATATTCCTAAACTTGAGCAACTTGTCTCCTCAGTTCCCAGACGTTTGCAGACTGTTATAAAAAGAGGGGATGCCACACAGTGGTAAACATGGCCTTGTCCCAACTTTTTTGAGATGTGCTGATGCCATGAAATTTAAAATCAACTTATTTTTCCCTTAAAATGATACATTTTCTCAGTTTAACCCTCTGGAGTCGATTAACGCGTATACGCGTTTTGGGGTATTTTCTCCTGATAACCCCGAAAAGAACTTAAATTACACTTTCAGTTTTGATCGTCCAGATAAGTGCAATACATCAATCGAATCTGTAAAGGGTCTACTTTTTTTTTTGTATACAGACATAATAACAAAAACTTTGTGCACTTATAAAATAAAGATAACAAACAAGGAGTGCTGTCTGCAGCCTTTGTCTGCGCTGATCTTCAGATACAAATGCGTCATTAAAATGAACTGTAACTCAGTGAATACTCAACGAAGAGACATGAGAGAGATATCTATAGAAAGCCTGACATGTCTACTACTTTTAAACTAAACAAGTGCTGCTGAAAACAAATATTCTGTGATAAAGTAATCCATATGAAAACAACGCGATGTCCGGTTTTCACGTCTCCCTTCATTATCTTATATGCGACCACGCCCCCGCGCGCCGAGCGCGCTTTTTGAGATTCAATGTTTCACTGAAGCGCGCGGCTTTTGAATACGCCCACACAACAGAAGACAACGCAGCGAGACTGTTCTTCAAGTTTTTATTATTTTACTGTTTTCTCTTCGCGATGAGAGGAATAAGACATAATTCACCCCAAAAAAGATGTGATGTGGGTTGATGGATTTGAGATTGGATTTCCTCAGAAAAAAGAATAAGCACTTTATCAGCAAGATCATAAACATGAGTAAGTCTCTTTTTATTGATTTATATACTTGTACTAGTTTTCACATAACGTGTAAACCTTTTTACTAGTTAGACTTTTTCCAAAGACTTTTTCCAAAACTATAATTCCTGACTAAATGTATAATCAAGTGAAATATTATGAAGTTTCAATAACAATATACACTACTATACCATTCAAAAGCTGATGTAAATAATATAAATGTACCAATAATGTAACTGTAACAAATGTAACAATCATTGCTGTTCTTTCAATTTATCCCCCCTAAAAAACCTAAAAAAAAAATATTCTCAGCTCTTTTTCAACATTAATAATAATAATAATAATAAATAATAATAATAATAATGATAATAATAACAATAAATGTTTTTTTAGTAGAAAATAAGATTGTTAAAAGGATTTCTGAAGGATTGTGTGACTGGAGTAATGATGCAAAAAATTCAGTTTGAAAGTCAGCTTTGATTTTTCCTAATAAACTGTTTAACTGCACTCACAAGTGAATATTAAATTATGTTGTTGGATAATTAAATATATTCTAAATAAACTACAAACATCAAATTATATAGATTTATTTTGTCCTCACATTCTTTCTTGTAACTCAATCCCTCTCAGTGACACAGCTGACTGAATGGCTCATTATGCAGCTCATTATGCAGGCCTTTGTCTTCTCAGGTGTGAATTCATGATAGTTGACGCCTACTCGCCATATGACTTTTACCAACAAAAAGTGTCTTAGAAAATTTAAAATCAATATATTGTTTTCTGTAAGTGAGTAAACAAGATGATTTTCACATCATTTAGAAAAAAAAAATTCTAGGCTACAAGCTCCAGTTCTCAAAATTCCTGGGAACCAATTTTCTGTATGTGTTTTATTGCCTTATTCAAGTGATTTAACATTTTTAGTTTTTCACTAACCACGCATAAAATTTTTTTTCTCAAAAACACAATCATGTACATACATGCTGCTCACATATTATTATAGCCTAGTTTGTGCTGATTACAGTGAGATTAGACTTAAGCCATTTAGATATTTATAAGAAACTGAAAAAAGCACAAATGTCAGGGCATGACAAAACTTCTCCAGGCCCCAAAAATACCCTTAGACTCCAGAGGGTTAAACATTTGATATGTCATCTATGTTGTATTCTGAATAAAATATTGAAATTTGAAACTTCCACATCATTGCATTCTGTTTTTATTCACAATTTGTACAGTGTCCCAACTTTTTTGGAATCGGGTTTGTATAATATAACATAATATAATATACTGTTGACCCAACCCTAACTGCAATTCTATACTGATGATTTTAGATTGAACCTGCAGTCAAAGAAGTTTTTTAAAAAAGCATTAATAACGGTCCACAAAATGAAGAGCCTAAATAATCCAGGCAGTCTAATATTTCATATGTTAAAACAGAGAAAATATATGCAAGTATCATTTCAACACTTCAGGTGACTCAGCAGCATAGACGGTACTGCTTTCCTCTTTCTGACACACACGCAGAACAGATTTTCCAGATGGATTCTCGGCTGATTCACTGAGATGTGTGGGATTTTTGCTTCAGAGTCTGATATATTCGCCAGTATGATGTGACTCATTAAAGTTTAAAATGCACTCAAAAGATTACAAATGCACTGAACTACAGGATCAAAAGCACATGCATGCATTTCTCAAGGGTTGTTCACATCAAATAGCAATGCTTAAATCAGACAAACTGGCCAATTAGTAACAAAAGAGTTTCAATTGTAGAAAAAAACTGAAAAAACAAGCCCTTTTCAAGTGTGCAATGCAAATATTTTTTCAGGCCTGAAAACAAGACTCTGAAAGCCCAGTTTCCCAAATATCCCCCAACGAAACTGCGATCAAAGAGAAAAAAGAGAGAGGGGGGAGAACACTTTTTAGTAATATTCTTGTCAGGCAGGTTTTCATCACCCTTGCTTCTGTTGCTGAGGAGATGAGCATCAGGAAACCATTACGCTGATATTTTTAGGCAAGCATTGAAACAGATGCTGCTTTGATATGGAACAGGGGAAAAGTATCCGATTCTGACATCTACAAATTGGACACAGGTCAGTGGCAAATCATTCCAGAAAGTGTTTTTAGCACAGACCCTGCAAAATTGAAAACCTATGTGCAAATCACTACAAAAGCCAGCAGGCCACACCACAACATTGTAGCAATTTATGTCAATAAAATGGGTCGCCGAAAATGAAAAGTCTGTACACTGCTCTCAAATCACATTAGAAAATTCAGGAAATGTAGCATTATGTCACTTGCTCACCAATGGATTTTCAGCAGTGAATGGGTGCCGTCAGATTGAGAGTCCAAGCAACTGATAAAAACACCACTGTAATCCATGAGTAATCCATAAACCACTCCAATTAATCAATCATCAGTTAACATCTTGTGAAAAGCAGAGATGTGTGGTTGTGAAAAACAAATCTATCGTTAAATCAATATAATGTCAGACTGTCACTTTTGGTTAACATATGAGTCCATAATCAATAATAATAATAATACTTCCTCCAGTAAAAAGTCCATTGTCTGTTGCCCTCTAACATATAAATCCAACAAAGTATTTGTTCTGAACTGTTTTGGCTGGTAAACAGTGCTTGATCTGTGCAAATATCTCTCCTGATTCAGACGGGATAATTTATTTTATTTTATTTTTTTACTGGAGGAAGTAATATTATGGATAGAGGACTCGTATAGACAGATGCAATGGTTCGAATTATATATCTAAAAAAAAAGTCATAATGATGGATTTGTTTCTTACAAACATGCAACTTTTTTGCTTCACAAGACATTAACTGATTGGACTGAGTCATGTGGATTACTTGTAAATTATTGTAATGTTTTATCAGCTGTTTGGAATCTCCTCTGACGGCACCCATTGACTGCAATGGATCCATTAGTGAGCAAGTGATAAAATGGTACATTTCTCCAAATCCGCTATAATGAAGAAAAAAAACTAATCTACATCTTAAGTGAGTAAATTTCCCTTTTTGAGTAAACTACTGTATTTCTTTAACTCACTGATGGCACACTTAGCATAAGAAATGAGAATTAAGAGCTGCAGCTGGGGAAAGATTTAAATGGATTATTATTAAATGGACTGTTACAGGATTCATTTGAAATCCTTTAAACCTGAAGTGCAAAAATGCAAAAAAATACAAAATAAATAAAACAGGTTCAGCTTTCTTCCACTGGTGGGAATGAATAGTATAACCCCAAACTCAAACATTTGGTAGCTGCTTTGGATAAAAGCGTCTGCTAAATAAGGCTGAATCAATGTAAACTCATGTCTCTTTGAGCCACCGTTGCTGTGTTGAGATGATAGGGAGGGATGAACAAACAAACAAAGCAATCAGACACAAAACCACATTTTACACTTTCGGAGAATCAACTTCCTTACCGTTGATTCTGCACATCAAGCTGTGATAGTTGAAGGGAACAGAAAACTCCATGCTGGAGCTTTGAGCAGATTTTATTTGAAGGGAGCCATTTAATATAAGTGCTTTTTATCTTCAACAGCTTCAAACCATTTTAATAAGTAATGCTATAGAGCAGGTAAAAATAGACACATATTAAGGTATCCCTGGAGATAGCACTGAACATCATAAACAGGTTTATTGACTGTGGGTGTGATGTGAAGATTGTTCAGACAGCGGTGCTGCATCGTGCTGAAGACAGAGAGACTCTGCCATCTAGTGCTGACGCAGATTCTGACATGATGTCCATTCTTAGAGTGCATTGGGAAGATTATTCTGAGATGCAAATGCCAGCAGCAAGTTTTTGGTGTTGTTCAAATTCTGTTTATGACAACCTTTTTCTTCCTAAATATATATAACATTAAATTTCTGGCAATCAGAGCGGTAGGCCTACCTGGCACAAAACATCTGTTAGAGTAATAGCATTAAATATGAACAGATTAATTTACACCAAACAAAATGAAGTTTAAAAAAAAAGTTTTAATAAAAATAAATCTAACTAAAATTAAATAAAATATATTAAAACTATACTCCTTTTTTATTTTGTGTGGAAGCTTGTTTCTGCCACAGGATGCTTTACTATGAAAACTTTTAGTTCATATCTCAGTTTACATCTCGCAATCCAGAGAGAGAGAGAAAAAAAAGTCCAAATTGTGAGATAAAAGAGAAAAAAAATTCTGAGATAAAAGGTCACAATTACCTTTTTAACTTTTTTTTTTCCAAGGCTGGAAAGTTATGCAATTTTTTTTTTTTTTTTTTCATTATTTTTCAGCTAGTTGCCAAGTCAACATGTCATTTTCATTAAGTTTAATGATGTACTAAAATAACTAAAACTAAATCAAAATAAAAATGAACAAAGTCTATATAGATATACATAAAATACTCTAAAAAATGAACTTAAGCTTTAATTAAAACCAAAATAAAAACTTTTAACTAATTTAAAATATTAATAATAAAGATGACATCAGTATCTCAATTATACAAAAATAACATTTCAGTGTTAAAAGAGCAGTATTTTTTAAGCATTTGTTTCCAAAACCACTGTAAATGCCACATATTAATTTTGTTAAAGCGTTAAAGTTAATTCATTTTTTTTTTAATTCATTAAATTAATTGGCCTTCCCAGTACTACATAGAGAGTCCTTTTTAGGCCAGCATATTGGATTATTCCATTTAACATTTATTGCATTACAGTTTTGTGCTCAAAATAATGTGGCATAAAAGCAGTTAAAGGACAACCATCAGTCCATCAGCTCATATTAAATACTCTGACATGATCAGAACCGATTGACAAAAGTGTTGTCTACGGACAAGAGGCTAAACTATTTCTAAGTTTAAATAAATTTTAAGTCTGATTCAATCTTGTAAAATATATGCTACTTTAATGAACATCTAATTTGCATTCAATAAAATATATATAAAAGTAAAAAATACACTGTAACTTTATAGCTTTCCTTTATTACTCAACCACAGTACATTACATCTTCCAGCTAAAAAATGAAAGCATTACCCAACACACACGAAGCATCTTACATCATACGGGGACACACTATCACCTCTTTATACAGACATGTACCTGGTAATATACAGAAATTTTCTTGCAAATCTCGAAACAGGTATGTGACTTAGTGTGACTAGAAATACAGCAAATTAGCTTTATATCGCTATACAAAATTGAGTCGGCATAGAGTATTTTAGAGTTCTCGGATAAGGTTGTGCTGTGTCACTGAAAGTGCAAAGACCCTTCAAATGATCATCGTGGAGTTTTGTGTGAGTCTGATAAATCTATCCAACTCTCCCAGTCAAAGGTTTTGACATTATTGCTCGGTTGTACAGAGATGTGAATACTAACCCTTTTCATTACAGCTCTAAAAAAAAAAAAAACATCCTTAACATCCTTTTAGGCTAACATGAATTATTTAATTTCGGAAAGTCATATAATATACACTGAAATTCACACGCTATAATTAGTCAGTTTTCTTTTCATATCTTATCTATTACATGCATACTGAAAGTGGCACACACCTGCTTTAACACAAAGTTTGCTATGCTCATTATGACACAGATGTCAACATGACAAATGATTTTTCCTGCAGTCTGTTGTTCCTAAGATCAATGTAAAGCAGGTTTCGTTTTACTGGCAGCATTTGAGGACCAATATGCAGTGTGTTGTCAACCAAACAAATGAAAATGTTCCTGAGTACACACTGCTTTTTACAAGAGTTGGGATCTTAAAAATGTCAAAGTCTTAAAAACCGTCTTAAGAATTACAGACATCAGGAGAAAAATCGACTGACCTTAAGAGAGGTATATAGCAAACTAGATGTTAAAGATGCTGCGATGTCCTTTTAAAGAAATAGATCACCTAAAAACTCTCTGCTTTTTCATAAAAAGAAAGCATATAGTGACCAGATGCATAATGACAGATTTTCATTTTTGAGTGGTTATTCACCAATTCATCATCATCATCTCTGAGCTTTTGGTCACTATATGGTTTATAATATTTAAAAATGACCCGTTTATGGTCCACGGAAGAAATGAAATCAGATTTTCATTTTTGGGTGAACTATCACTAAGTCCAAAAAACAAAAAACAAAACACAATCTAGATGTCCAGGCTACAAAGACACACCTATCCCTTTAAAAATGGCTCTTAAACAGTAAAGGTTTGTTCATATTATAGCAAAGACTTGTCAACCTTATAAAAATAGATCTGGAAGTTCATGTTAAATATCCATTGACCACATAAGAGCATGTCTAATACAGCGAGGCTTGTTTGTGAGAGAAGTTACCGCTATAAATAGCTCAATATACAAACTGCGATTGGAAATAGCAAAAACGACGACGGTAATGTGATTTGATGACCTGGCATGTGGTAATATAAAAAAAAAAACCTGTCACGGTTCTTCCTCTCGCAGACATAAACACAGACAAGAGGTCAGCGGTGGATGGAGGTCACGACCCCATTCTAAGGCGGCTCAGAAAACTGTCAATCACACATCAGTCTGGGGTTGACTTGGTCAGAGTTCATTTACGCATCATTACATCAACGTGCACGAGCTAAGAGAAGTGAATGCGGGAAGAACATGTGATGTTTTGGGTGTGGCGTGAGGTTTCCTGTCGTTCAGGTCAGGTCCTCACAGTGGGTAAAATCACGGCTATTAACCTCCGCCACAATTCAGTGCATGGGGAAAAAGTGGGAAAAAGGATCAGAAATTGAAATATTTACAAATTCAGTCCCCATTTTTGAGGCTGGAAATGCCAACTACTACATTGTGATACATATTTCACAACTCAATACACTGATGCATCACAATCACAATATCATATCAACTGGACCAGGGAAGAGTTTTAATCTCTCCCACACGTTTTACTTCACTTTTGTCTTATGGAAGCAGCTCTGGTTTTAGAGTTTTTGCTTATGTAGACAATCTGTTTCTTCTTAAACATATAAATGAAATAAATGAATACATGAACAAAAAATAAATTGTGACAGACGGATCAACACAATCTTGATGGAACTACTGTTCAAAAGTTTGGGGTAAGTAAGATTTTTTGTTTTTAAAGAATTCTCTTTTGCTCTATAAGGTACACAGTAGAGTAAACACAGTAAAAACTGTAATATTGTAAAATATTATTACAATGTAAAATAGATTTTAAAATAGAGTCAAATAGAAAACAGTGAGTTTATTCCTGAGGCAAAGCTGGATTTCCATCATCATTACTCCAGTCTTCAGTCTCACATGAGCCATCAGAAATCATTCTAATATGCCAATTTGATAACTGATATTGATTTAATATTGATGATAAAATGTTTAAACTCCATTTTTTCTATTTCTATTTGAAACAGAAAACTTCTGTAACACTGAGAATGTCTTTACGATCACTTTTGATCAATTTAATGCACTCTTGCTGAATAAAACCATTACTTTCATAAAACAAAAAAAAAAATAATAATAAAAAAAATCCACTGATCCCAAACTTTGAATGGCAGTGTATTCCCATATATTTTTATTGTATCAGTACAGCTCTACCCAGATCTTTAAAAACAGTGTTTGGGTCCCAAACTACTTTTTTAAAAATGACAGGGAAGCAAAGGGAAAAATGCTAAAAGAAAAATTTAAAATCTGGAGAAACAAAACTGGTATGGACTTACACTACTAGTCAAAATTTTGGAAACATCTATTAATATTTTTGTTATGACTATTTTATTAGAATAACAGAAAAGTAAAAAAAAAAATTAAATAACACAAATTAAAGAAAAAATATTTTTTTTATTAAAATGGCTTACAATTCTTCTTCTTCTTTGTCTAGATTCCAGCTCTGGACATTCGTCAACTTCATGAGCAGCATGCTGGGAGGGTTTTTAAACTGTACTGAAGATGTCTGTATGTATACGGTGGACGGTTGCTGGTTGCTTCACTGGTCTGATCTGGTCTGACATGTCCATTAAAAAAGATGATTCATTAAGATTTTAGTTTTGTAAAGAAATTCTTAAGTAGGCACAATGTATATTTGTCTACACCGCTAATATTAAGCATTTAAGCAGAAGGCTTTAGATCAAAAGGTTTTTAAGATCATGAAAATCAAACTCGGTGTGTCCAAACTTTTGACCGGTAGTGTATCTCGAGATGCCTGATGAAGATCAGTTCATCAGAAAAAAAGGTTTCAATGAAACCACATTCATACACACAGCAGATGGTATAAAAAATATTGAATACACACACACACACACACAATCTGTCCAGCAGAGAGTCCTTGTCTAAAAAAAGATGATGATGCTATATTTTAAAACAGACTGGTCTTATGCTTACCAACGAGAACTAACAAAAGAGAAAGTACATAAACACCCACAACAGCTTCATAAAGATATTAGATATCAGTCATTTCATATGTCCTGGTCACATAAATCACAAGCCATATCAGCTGCGAGTGCCTCAGACGAACTGAGGTCCTGAGACCGATGCAGACGCTCACACATTCAGATCTTTTGGGTGTGAAGTCAAGGTGTCTTCTCAGTAGAAAACTCAGCTCCAGGCTGATAGAAACATAAAAGTCGAAAGTTTACAGAAGAACAAACCCTCCAGAAGCAGATTCTGTTTGTTTGCTTTCCATATATGTCAACGATTTGTTGACATGAGCGTAATGAAGGGTGCATTTACTGTGCAGCCACTTCCTGGCTGATGAATCGACGCAGGCGTTCCAGGTACTGGCTGTAGAGCTCGATGTCGTTGTGCCCGGCTCCTTCCACCCACAACGGCTCCACAGCCTTCGGGCAGCGCTCAAACAGGGCCAGACCATGAGAGAAATCAATCACTTCATCCTCCGTCCCGTGGATGATCAGCACCGGAGATGAGATTTTAGACACCTTCTCAATGCTAAGGGAGGATAAGACACAACAAAGAGTTATTAAAGAAACAGTCCACAAAATCCTGCCACTATTTACTCTCCATAACGTCCTTCAATATCTGTATGACTTCTATTCTTTTGTGAATTGTAAAAAGGACATTTGGAAGAACTCACTGGTCTTTTTTCCAGGGCAATTGTACTCACAGGGAATTGGTCATAATAACAATGAAAATAGTTTCTATCAGTCTAAGCACTAAATTTTGAAATCTTACAGTAGCTGTAACTTTTCTGTGATGCGAAGCTATCATTATTATAGTCATTGATATCACACGATCCTTCAGAAATCATTCTAATATGATATTATGCTGATATTATGCCCAAGAAACATTTATTATTATTATCAATGTTGAAAACAGGTGCATTGCTTAATAAATGTCAGTTTTAACCAATTTAATGCATAGTTTCTGCATACAAGTATTAGTTTCTAAAATTCTTATTGAGTTTTAAACTGTAGTTTATTCCACAGAACACAAGTCATACATAAACAGAACAACATGTGCGTGAATAAATTACAAAAACTATTTTTTTGTGAACTACCCCTTTAGTTAGTAAAGAGGTTATAAAATATTTTTTTTTACCAGAGCAATGTAAAAATAGTACAATAGTACCATAACTGTAGTCAAAAAGCTAGTTTCTCTATTGACTGCCATTCAAAAGCATTCTGACTTAATAATATCTTGCAAGCAGTGCTAATAAAGCCCAAATCTTTCATACTATACAGTAGCAGATTTTTTACTATTGCTAAATTTAAGAGAGAAAGGGAATTCAATTTTTTCCTCTTTATGGAAATGTACGACTCTTAATTCTGAATGGATGAGCCATGTTTGAAGACTATAAGCACACCTATGACCGCACCTCAGTTGAGTTCCTTTAGAGTTAGTGCAGGACCTATTATAATATATTCTACTATTCTAAACCACAGTGTTAAGAACATCTTTGTCATGCAAAGAAGAAGGTTTTCAGTGCTCACTGACTTTGGGAAGGCGTCAAAGCAATACGTCTTCTTGGTGTCAGGGAATGCCACCCTCATCCCTGAGGTGAGGGGTGAGTGAAGTACCACGGCAGCACACTCATAACGGGACGCCAGGTCCACGGTGGGCACAGTACCAATGCTCTGCCCATAAAGGATTATATTCTCAGGGCTGATGCCATACCTGAGACAACACAGAAGTGATTCCACACATTAAATAATAAACACTAAATCTTAATACAGCACCAGTACAACTGCATGCTTTCTAGTCTCTGACATACCTTGAGCGCAAAGCATGCCACGCAGCATCTATGTCTGCATACAGATTTTTCTCCGATGGCTTCCCTGTACTGACCCCATAACCAGAATAATCATAAGAGAAGATGTTGCAGTTGATACGAGTGCCCAGACCGATGTAGAAGCTGCTCATCTGACCGAGATCCACAGCATTACCATGAGAAAAGAGCACAGTGTACCTGTAGAGCACAAAAACAGGGACAGATTTAGAGGACTGGCTTTAAATGGATTGTGAGAACTAATTGTCCGAACACTGCAAATTAATATCATTTCTTGATTAAGAGGAAGAGATACAACAATATAATTCTGACATCTATACAGATACAGAACTTAACACTAGAGTCATCTCCATCAATTAATCAGTATGCATTTTGTATAAGCTTAAATTCTGTCTTTTTTAAGTCTGTATGTTTAAAATTGTATTATAAAGTAAAGCAGTAAAAAAAAACATTAGTTTCCACATAAATCTCCATGGGGAATTGATTTTAAACAACTTACAAACCTTTAAAAACAGACCTACTGTAAGCTACAAGGTTATTAATAATGGTATATGCTTTTACTGAAGCTACCAGCCCGGATTTTTTCAACTTTTAATCGGATTTTATCATCAACTTACTTAATCATATAATAATCTCATCCCTGGAGGAAAACTAAAAGACACAAGATTCTTTATTTTATATATACATTTACATTTATGTACATTTTTGCATTTAGCAGACACTTTACTTACAGTGCATTCAGGCTATACATTTTATTTTATTTTTACCAGTATGTGTATTCTCTGGGAATTGAACCCACAACGTTTTGCACTGCTAACACAATGCTCTACCACTGAGCCACAGATTTTACAATGCATTATAAGGTGCATTAGAAGGCATAATTCATGCATTAAAACTACCTTTATAATACATTATATATAAAGGCTTTAAGTAAAGTGTTAGCAAATAGTTTTGAAAATGATTTCAACTTGTTCCACTGTGTTGTTATCATTATGGTTGTGGTTTGAACTTAAAACTTTATCATTATCATTATAGTTATCGTTCCTGGTGTGAATGGGCCTTTAAAGGCTTGGGTGAGAAGACTACAAAGAAGGATTTTATATTAACATCTTAAGCTGATCCTTCCTCACCTTGCGGATGGGGCACAGCGGATGTACATACATCCCACTCTATTGCCCCGGCTGGAGTGAGTGAGGAAGACCTCGGTTCCGTCCAGCTCCCTTTGGGAATACTGGAACTCTGCTCGCTCAGAGAGGTGCAGCTTCCATCGGCCTTCTCCACTTCTGTCACCAAAACCTCCTCCTCCTGCTACTCCTGCTACTCCTGCTCCCACTCCTCATCCCAAACCTGACCTCCTCCTCCTGCTACTCCTGCTACTCCTGCTACTCCCGCTACTCCCGCTACTCCTCCTCCTGCTACTCCTGCTACTCCCGCAGCACCTCCAGCACCTCCAGCCAATCGGGAGCGCAAACCTGAGGCTCCAAGGTTAGAGGTCACAGGTGAGGTGGACTCCAGGTCTGGCAGAAGAGAGTAGGTGGGCTCCGGGGGCAGGAAGGCCAGCTTCGCTGCAATCCGGCTCGGACAGGGCGGGCAACAGAACAGGCCGCACAACTCACTGATGGATAAGCCGTTCATTTTCTTATGGTGGAAATTAAAGATCCTGTAAAAGATTGCACGGGTTTAATTATCATATTTCAACATCATTCACATAAGCCAATGCCAACAAAGCAATCCAGCCAAGGGAGAATGTCATTTCATGTTAAGGAGGGTTGACATTTAGATTAAAGGCAAATGTTGATTTGGTCATTGCAAGACAGTGCGATTAACCTTTAGAGACATTTTAACAGGGCACAGAAATTAAAGCTGCATCGGGGTCAGGTGAGCTGCCCACATAATCACAAAACTAAAATGACAGATTATTTTAGCTTTGATTTTAACCTAGAAAAACAAGTTTCGCCAAGCAGCAAAACTCACAAATAGTTAGGGAATTGTAAAATCATTTGTTTTGAATCTAGTCATGCAAATAAATATGCATTAAAATATAAATTAATAAATAAAAATCCACTAGTGATCTCAGACTGATCTTTGGACCCCAATGCATGTAAGCAAAAACGTGATTTACAAAGAAATAAAAATAAATAAAATAAGAAATATGATTCAAATATATTAAAAAGATAGATAGATAGATAGATAGATAGATATGCATTAGTAACACTGCATGGTACAATTTAACATCAAATAAATATTAGTAACACTGCATGGTACAATTTAACATAAAATAAATATCACATAATATAAAATACAAAATATACACACACCATTTGCACAATATACGAAAACGCATCCACTGCACAAGTGTATTATAATTGCAAATCACATGCATAAAAATGATTTACAACAGTGCATTATTTTACTCTTGACGTGATCATAAATAATGAATTTCAAAAGAATATTCCAGCTAGTATGTATCAATATCTAGTGTGTTAGCACTAGCTGGATTTCTGGCTAAATAAATCAAAGACATCACTTACCAAAAAGGGTTTAGTAATACAAAATGGGCTTTGGCTACCTACAGACAAAGTAAACGCTAACAGTTTGATCCGTATTGATGAGAAACAATCAGTAGGATGACAAACATCTTGTTGATTATGGCAGGAATCAGCCCGGCATTAGCACCCAACACTGATGTTTTCATCTGTCGGGCAAAAAAACGAAGGCAGCGCCGGATGTGTCGCATTTCACAATAAAAGCCCTTTAACCGGAAAAGTTTAATATGGAAGATGAGTTGGAAAAAGGTAAACTTACTTAAAAATCTTAATTTATTTAATAATATGTATAAATATAACAAATAATAAAACTAATTCAATATTACTATTAAATATGTATTAAAACGACATTTGCTTTTTTTGGCTGTTTTTATTAATGTATCTGACCTTGTAATCACAAATAAAATAGTTTATTCAAAGTTTTAATTTGGGGATCATTCCTGGGGGGATCACTCGGCGTCATCCTGTAATGTGTGAGAAGAAAAAGAACAAACAATTTAACACAAATAAACACTTTAACTAAAAAAAAAGTTACGTTGGGCCTCTGTTATAGGCCTTTCTTATCTCAAATTACTTCCTTATCTAGTATTCATTGCAACAGCAGATGTGACAAAAATAAATAAAGGTTGATACCTCTTCAAGGTTGATTCAGGAACCACAGAGTCCTTGAAATTACATTTTATCAGCATTGTGCCCTTAAGTAAAACACTGCCAGCAACAAAATGTGTGTTGTTGCTTTGGGTTAAAAAATAAATAAATAAAAAATAAATAAATGCAAAGTAATATTGCCTCCAGGTTAGTGTAAAAATAAAGGCTACATGTATATATATATATATATATATATATATATATATATATATATATATATATATATATATATATATATATATATATATAATGTTATATATGGGGGCAAAAAATTTACTTAGGCAATATCACACAAATAAGAGTGCTGTTTTTTCGAATATTAGAGCAATCCCAAACAAAATATTCATACAACACTTCACAATAAGTAATGACGGTACATTTTAGATTTAATATTTGTTTTGCTTATGAAAATAGGTCCAAACAAATCCACAGCAGATCAATTGCCAAACAGTGGTGTTTCGTTACTGAACGAATTCCCGTTTAGAATGAACTGAGTTAGTCACTGATGACCCATTCATGAGCTTTTGAACGAATCGGTTGAATGAGTTCATGATTACTCTGTCACTTGCTGCCCCATACTGGTGATTTTGGTTTCATATTTAAAATATCATACATTTATTTAAAGTATAATATATTTATTTTTAAATAGACTTAAAAAATAAATCTGGAAAGATACATCTATTTGTTTGTTTTTTTAATAGGCCTATATTAAAAGCATCCTACAATACCATCCACATTTCACGTCACTGCCAAATGTACTGAAGTGTAATACAGGTAGGCCTACAACATTATTATAAAATTCCTTAACGTCAAAGCTTAACTTTAAACATTATTGGCAGGGACTAACAGACTGTCCTTTGCCAACATTCAGTGAGTTCCTGAAGCCATGCTGTCCTGTCCTGTATCAGATAACTGACAGCAAATCAGGAGGACAGACGTCAGAGAGATGGATGCTTCAGGCTCTTCCACATGAAGAGAAACATAAGAGTAATGACAACTGATCTAATGTGCCTTATGGACTTCAGATGAGATTTAGATTGAATATATTAATATTGTTATTTCCCTAATCGCCTTGTACAAATGCATGTATGCTGTAACAGACCTCAACACAGCTGATCTTGGTTGACTATTACTGTCTTACCTCTGGACAAAAGCCAGTAGTTTTGATTGATTATGTAACAGAGATTAATAATAAACAGACAGTAGATAATCAGAGTAAGAGAGACTGTCTGTTAAATAGATTAGGCATTCCTGGATATTCACTGGAGCAAAATTAACAGTATATGAGATAGCTGCTTAACAACAAACATATATTTTTCTTTTTAAATACTAATACAATAAGGAAAATATTTCCTGAAAAGACTTACAAATTCTTTGTAAACCTAAGTGTTCTATAATCAAAAACAACGAGAACTCTTATTTTATCCAAAGAGGTTCTTTTAGGACTGATTTTCCTTTTCTACGGAGTTCTGTAACAGAGTTGCATATCCAAATTTCTGACATATTGATATAATTCAGATCTAAGATTGACTTAAAGGTTGATTTAATCACATCATGCCCTGTTTTGTCATCAGATGTTGAACTGATGAGATTTGTCTGTCTTTGTTTTGTGGATTAATGGATGATATGAAGGTTTATTTGTTTGGTTTATTTTAGAATATTGTCTACTTATGTTCAATACATTTTGCTGGGAAATAAAAGTTTTTTTTTTAAATAATGCTTTGTAGCCAAGACTTAATGTGTGTTACAGAGAAGCCCATTCTCCCCTAGACCTATAGACAAAAAAAAAGATAATAAATAATAAGATCAGTTTATTATTTAGGTCAACAAATTATAAGAGGGGTTAGTATTAGCCAAATAACTGGAATGTTGTCTGTTCCTATAGGTATGTTTACAGGGTAAACTGTGCCGGTAAAACTACAGTACCCATGATGCACCGCGACCCCATTGGAATTGAGGAAAGACGCATCCAGGACATCGACTCATAACTCGCCACTCTCCTACACGT
Source organism: Cyprinus carpio (assembly GCF_018340385.1). NCBI lineage: Eukaryota > Metazoa > Chordata > Actinopteri > Cypriniformes > Cyprinidae > Cyprinus > Cyprinus carpio. The sequence goes on along the minus strand of NC_056598.1, from coordinate 27,653,827 downwards.
TTACTAGTTCACGCCAATTTTTGCTTCTCGACGGACCAGCTTGGCACACAATTCAAGCGTAGACATTCTTTTTGTTCATTCAGACATCTGAATTTGCGTATTTAACGAAAATCTTCCGTTAGAGAGGATTAGTGTTGAGTCGAAGTGGATTTTCACGGCTAGCATTCAGCTACGAAAAAAAAAACAACAAACCCAGAGCGCGATTTTTTATTTTTCTGACAAGCAAAACTCTGCGTATAAACAACCCAACAACCTGTTTTACTTTCAGGGACGACTAAAAAAAACACTTATAATGCTTTATAGCTAAAACACTTTTTATTTGAACGAAAATAGTCTCTTTTTTGAGGACATTGTCATTTCCTCGCTAAGCTAGCAACTCCAGACAAAGAAAGAAAAGCAGCTTTCATCGCCTCATCACATCTTGTCAACTTTTCGCCCTTTTTGAAGAACAACCCCCACTTTTGAGTCTAGTTGGGTAGAAATAAAGCAGAAATGGCCCAGCAGAGCAATGCTCAGGTCGCCAGCTCACAGAAAGCTTTGATGCTGGAGATGAAGTCTCTTCAGGAGGAACCAGTGGAGGGTTTCAAGATCACTTTAGTGGATGAAGCGGATCTCTACAACTGGGAAGTGGCGATTTTTGGACCCCCAAACACTCACTATGAAGGGGGCTATTTCAAGGTAAGGACTGAGGTTGATTTGTAAGGGGTAAATATGTGTTATTTTTAGGAACAGATGGCTATGGTCTATATTTAGAACTGGAACCAGCTCCAGATAGCTGCATCTCTTTATGTGCCCCAGTGTCTGTTTTCTTTAGACGTATTTGGATATAATTAAGGGTTTTGATTGATTTAAGGTCTGATTATGACCTGAAGCCTTGTGTTCTCCATCAGATGTCGGTTTGATGAGATTTTGGGGTCTTTGTTGAGGATAATGGAGCTCATTTGTTTGGTTTCTTTGTTCCTCATTGACTCATTGTGATTTTGATGGATGGAGGGTGAGATGATTTACATGACTTTGTACGAAGAATATTATTAATATTGCAATTAAATGTGATCATATTTAATCATATCGTAGTGTTAATACACTTTAAGCTTACCATAAGCTCATTATTCATTTGAGTGATTATAATTTTGCTCATTATTGAATTATAATAATAATTCATCACTTAGTGTTGTGATCATTTCCAATTCTTTTGAATGCAGGCATCTGTCAAAACTGATTTCACTTTTGAAAATATCATACTCATGACCTTCCATCATCTTATTAAGGGCCATTTATTAGGTATTAGTTGTTGACATCGTGTTTGACCTGTTATGATAATTATAAAAATAGAATAATGACAACAAAGGAGGATTGTAAGGAGGTCTCACCCCATTCTAGCAGAGCAGATAAACCTGTTCCTTCACACCAGTCCGAATGGTTTATAATTAATGACGCTTTATTGAATCATTCATCTTTGTGTTAGTTCCTCTCTAGATTGTAAAGCAAGGTCCTGGACTGTTGTGTAGTGATTTGAAGTAGGTCAATGACTTTTCTTGCCATTGTTTACAGCGAGAGCACTCACACACACACACACACACACACACATACAGGGTTTTGGCAGATACAGTGGCATCACTGTTCACTGGTGTGTCAGGATGTGAGCTCGTGTTGAAACCTGATTAATGTCAGAACTGAACTCTCGTGCCTGGCGAAGCCTGAAGGCATGGTACTCGTAGTCATAACTGTTCCCTGCTTGAGGATAAATCAGTGGAGAGTGTATCTGCATGACAGAGACTTGCTTCTTTGTTTGAAAGGGGAAATTATTCGCACACTTTGTCTGTTCACAGTAACAATAATGTTAAAGCTCTCTTGAGTATTCTGCTGGCACATTTTCAAGATCTTATGAGAAATTATGAGGAATAGTTGCGTGTTTCCTTTTAAAGGTCAATTCATCCAGATATGAATATTATGTCATTTACCTACCCTCTTGTGTTTGTAACTTTTATGACTGACGTTCTTCCTTTGAACACAAAAGGAGAAGTGCTGACGGATGCTGTTGAATCACTAAAACCACAATAGAAGACATCCATAGTATGACTGTTCAAAAATTTGATAAATATGATTTTTTTTTTTCTTAAAAAAATTAATGCTGATATTTAGCAGGGATGCATTTAATTGGTCAAAAGTGACAGTAACGAAATTTAGGCTATGCAATATATAAATTATATTCTTTTGAACTTTGTATTCATAAAGGAATCTTTAAAAAAAAAAAAAATGAATGATGATTTTGACATTGATGATAACAATAAGAAATGTTAATACCAAATAAAATACCAAAATGTTGAGGATCAAATCAGAATTTTTTTTGAAGGATTATTTGACACTGAAAGTTGGATTAACGTTGATGAAAATATAGCTCTTCGTCACAGGAATAAATTACGTTTTAAAATATATGAAAGTATAAAACAGTTATTCTAAATTTTATTTTCACAATATTACTGTATGTTTGATCAAAAAAGGCAGCCTTGGAGGAGAAGAGGCTTCTTTCAAAAACATTTAAAAAAAATCTTACTAAATTCAAACTTTTGAACTTTATTGTTTGTGCCGTATATCAGCTCTTCAGAAACCAAACAATGGCTTTTTGAGAGGAATGAAACAAAACTAAAGTTGTTTTTGACAGTCTGTTTCTTTGCTGTAGTTCTCGAATTTCATTGTCTCTAAAGAATGTAATAATTCCATTAGACATCACTGATCTTAAACCTGGCATCACACAAACTTTTATTTACTGTATTTGAATACAAGCAAATGGCATTTGAGTGTTATGCTGGAAACAAGCAATTTTAGTGAATAAAGATTTTTTGATTTGTTCCTTCCTTACACAGATGCTATCATACGGCTTTGGTGACTGTAGAGCCATATGGACTCTTTTTATGGTGGTGTTGTCTGTTTGTGGGGCTCAATAGCATCGATCCCTATTTACTTTTTATTATATGGGTCAGAACAGTGTGAACATTCAGGTTTTGGAAGAACATTATAGGCTGAGTAACTAATCCTGGTTAACATAGTAATTTAAATTAGTATAGTTGAATGCACGTGTGTCAGTATGTCCACTTTCAAGTAGCTGCCTAAAATATTTCAAGGGCAGTTTTGCCACGAGATTTGAAAATAATTAGGTCTGTATTGAATTGAGATGGAGGGCATATCTCTTGCGTAATGTCTGTTTAACCTAGTTGATTCTGTGCCAAAAAATCATTCGTCCCACTTCCTGGTTCTCCAGCTCGAAGTCCATTTGTGTGTTTTCTCTCAGATTTTCCCTCCTGTCCATCTGCACTGTTCTCCTGCAATGTAATGCATCTCCAATCCTATTAAGAGCAGCTGTCCTGCGCTCACCCTGAGACAGAATCCTCCAAAGCTGCAGTATATAAGAAATCTCTCTGCACTGTACCGGCCGACGCCACTGTGATGTTGATTGTTTTGAACTTAGCGTATGGCTAGATTGTCAGGCAGCACTAGAATGTTTTTTGGAAGGGTGGAAGAATCTACAGAATTGTTTTTAACAAGGTGAAATGTGTTTAATGTAGTTGAGAGTAATACAGTCTTAGGACATTTTCACACTTCCAGTACAGTTTGCTTTTAAGAAATTTGGGGCTCTTTGGGAAATGCTAGAGAAAAATGGTGTGTAAAATGTCATAGAAATATAATAATATATATAAAAAAAACGTACCGAAAAAAAAAACACATTTACTGTACCATTCTGCTTTATGAAGACTGGTGAGAAATGTGAAATCAATTTCTTAAGATTTATACCTATGAAACTGTATTATAATGGTGGTTAGAAAAAATACTAAATTTATAGAAACGAAATATTTTTCAGACAAGTTTTTAAACTTTAGTTATTCTTTCACAGTATATTTGGAGGTCTCACAAAATTTGAAAACTCCCATTTTGACGTTATGCATTTTTGATTGTTGCTTGTCTCTAAATAAATTGCCTTTGGAAAGCAGCTTGCATTTTTCACATCTCTTGTGATGCATCTGTTGCAGACAAACACAAGTACAATGTGAAAAGAGACCAGCGGGTGAGGGGGTTGAAATCGAACTTTAGTTCAGACCAAACAGAGAAACAAGTTTGAAAGCAGCCTTACTGGCAGCTGAAAGCATAATCAGTTTAGCCATAATACTTAATAAACAAGCATGCATGGGTTGAAGTGTGTTTTGATGGTCCTGACCACTGTTTTTGTCTTGTTTTGCAGGCTCGCATCAAGTTCCCAATTGATTACCCCTATTCCCCACCCACGTTCAGATTCCTCACCAAGATGTGGCACCCCAACATCTATGAGGTAAGAGGATTGTTTCGGTTCACACGCTGTGCACTGTAGCACGTAGCTTGTCTGTTGTTCTGGACTTCCTCATTTCCTTCTCAGTTAAGCCCTGTGTTAATGCACCTGGCAAACACAAACCTTTGTATGTTGGCTAGTGGCACTGAACAGATATAAAAATCAACACATTATATGAACTCTTGATATGACTGAATATAAATAGGTGCACTGTGTCAAATGGGAAGGTGAACCAAGCACATTATTTGAACTCTTAAAACTGAGGAAGAATTGTAAGTCTCACCCCCAGGCTTAGACAGGTGTGGTTCACCTGCAGTTCAGACCTGTTTGTGACCGAAAAAACACATTAGGGTGCATTGTGGGGGTTTGAAATGAGAAGCATAAGAATGGCAAAAGCCACTGCACAGATCTGTTATTGTTTGCTTACTCTTCTGCTTTTTTCCATTCAGTGAACTCGTAGTGACTTCTGGGTGGACTGTCCAAAAAGGATTAAAACCATCATAAAATTGTTTTTATAAATCATGCGCTATATACTTATGTGTGAAGTAATTTAAAAACATTGAAAAAATACTGGTAATACTCATTTAGGTATATTTTTATTTGACATTCACTGGGTTAATAACATTATTTATGTTATTTAATAAAAATATAAATTTGCTGATGTTCAATTGTATTTTAATTAACATTTTAAGTATATTGTGGGTAATGTGTGTGGTGCGCTGGACTGTAGTCAGCTTTGTTGATTTATTATGTGCATTATTTTTATTTATTTGTTTTGGTGCATCACCAGCATGTGTTCCTGTGTAAAATAAATGTGGTGTAACTATGTTGTTTATGGTTGCCATGCAGTGTAACATCTTGCCACATTAATATTGAATTGAACTGATGTGCATTCTCAGATGTGCTTTTTTTTTAAGTCTTTAACCATAGCTCATTAATGTGTAACATACAAAGCTTTTTTTAGATATAAAATATAAATATACTATTATAGGATCTATTAATGTTTTGAATTAATCTTTATTTTTATATTTACAGTTTTCTTTTTTTTCTTTTTTAAATATTGAACTATTTAAATTTATTTTAATATAAGTTTTAGTGATTTTAGTATATCGGTTATTTTATTTCGGATGATTGCCAAGGCAGTTTTAATTTTGTTTTTCATCTAATATTTAGGCTCTATTATTGATACCCGATATATCGATTTGTTAAGAATAATCTTGTTTTTTTGGTTTGAGTTCACTAAGTTACAGATAAACAAGGTCAGTAATCAAGTAAGATGAAGTATGTTTTAATTACAAGGCATTTAAGTGGTGCTTTTATTATTGGATTATTATTAAAAATGTTATTAATGTATTTATAATAAACTTGGGTTTGAATTTACAGGAAGTATAACTGTATTGAGATCTGATTCAAGTTTGTAGTCATACCACCTACCCAATGCACCAGTATGTTTCCTCAGATTTAATAAATATGCATTGCATGCACAAGCCCATTTCAGAATCGGGGCAAGTTTTTTGTTGTTCTGCAGAGACTGTCCTTCAGTTTTGAGAGGCTGTTTTTTTCCTTCTCTCTCTTTCACATGTCTCGCTCTGACTCGAGTACTCACAGCAGTGGTGTGGAGGCGAGGGGTTCGCTCAGATGCTTGTTTTTCCTCATGAAAGCATTACGATCCTGTGATTGATGAATCTCTTTGTGCTTTCACAGAACGGGGACGTGTGTATCTCCATTCTGCATCCTCCAGTAGATGATCCACAGAGCGGAGAGCTTCCCTCAGAGAGGTGGAACCCCACACAGAATGTCAGGTAAGAAGTAACCTCAAGCAGCAAGGCCTTTTTGATTGTCTACATATAGTCTAGTCCACTTTGCAGCTTGTTCTGACTACTTTCCACAGACAAATGGTTTGTTTTCAAATGAATGTCCCCTCAGGGATACACAGGCAGTAGCTCTTTAGCAGTTTTCCTGATAACAGAATTATAGGAAGAGTGACCAGGCTGGTTTTGTGTTCATGAGATTCCTGTTGCCTGCCTTTATGGAAAGCATCTCAGTGGAGATCTGGGTATTTGTGTGTTTCCTCCCCCGAGTCTGATCTGTGTTCTAGTTAGTCTGTTATCGTGTTTCACTGGGCTTTGTGCTTCGGTGGAAGAGCTAGTGTCTTCCAGGAAGCTCATGTTAATCATTTGTGTTATTGAAGAGCACCTGTCGCTGTACACAGAGAGAGAGGCATATTTTGACCCCAGACTGAATGTTTCTTGTTTACACTGTCAAAACCTACTGTCTAGGTTATAATACTTTATTATTTTGAGTCAAAAAAAATCTGGCACTATATCTCAGAATAGATCTGTGCATTAAGTTTTGAAGTGTAAATGCAAATTAATACATCTGCCAGTTGTTCTTTGTTCTTCAAAGAACTTGATTTGTTGTTTGAACCACCACAATGTATTATAGAAATATGTGGCTCTTTTTGTATAATTTTCACATTTCATTTTTCATGTTTTTATATTGGTATTTGTAAGTAAATGGTAAAACTATTTTAATTGTTTGGTGTTTATCTAAAAGCAGTATGTGATCATTATGTTTTATATTTTTTTAACAAGTTTATATTTTGCAGTAAACAATTTGTATGTACTTTGTAACAATAGCCGTTTTATCCAAATCAGGTTTTTTTTAATCACATTTTTAATATTTTTATATTGATCAAATTTATAAAAATAAACATTTGTCAAAATGAATAAAAGTAATTTAGGATATAACTTGTGTAGAACCAACTATTTTAATTTTCTGACCTGTTTACCTATAACTAGAATAATTACATCACATGAATATATGAATTAATATTATATCATAATACAAGTAAACAATTATTATAGAATAATAATAATAATTATTATTATTATTCATGTCATAGATGTTTTTATTCTAAATTGTTGAAAATATATTTTGGATTACATAATTTATTTCCGAAGTTCAAAACACTTTGCTCACTTGACAATCAATGACTATAAGAATGATTATGCAACGAGTACTTCAAAATAAGTTACTTTCCTAGTGAACACCACTGTTTTCTTGTCAAATTGGCCACTGTAAATACTGTAGTCTACACCCCTACTGCAAATGTGAGTGTGCCGGTGTAACTTAGCAATAGATGAAGACTGATCCTCTTGTGTAAAGTCTCCTGAAATCTTTATGAAAATGCAACACAAAGCAGCTTTGCGGCTGATGAGCTTTGAGCTAATGGCATTATAACATGCAGTATCTGTCTGTGTGTTCCAGAACTATACTGTTGAGTGTCATCTCTCTACTGAACGAACCCAACACGTTTTCTCCAGCCAACGTGGACGCCTCCGTCATGTACCGCAAATGGAGAGAGAGTAAAGGAAAAGACCGGGAATATGCAGAAATCATTAGGTAACATAAACAAATGTGCAAAACTACAGAATGTGACTCTTTTAAGAGTTCAGCTGTGCTAAATATTTATTTGTTTAATGCTGGTTACATTTTAATGGCACTATCAGAAGGCCTGGTGAGAAGCAACACTTTAGCTAATGGAAAACCATTTTATAAGGATTTAGATTTATTTTCTGGATCAAGGGTGCCCTCCTGTGGTTGCACAAGTGGCTGTTAAATCTCCTTGGCAGTATATCTATTGCATATTGCAATTCACGTTTTCTGAGTTGGAAAATTTGATTGCATCAGATTTCATCCTTTCCCTCCTTCAGGACATCAGTTGTTTATTCCTGAGCCTTGGCTTGTTAAAACCCCAGGGCAACAATGCCTAAGACAGATGAGTCTTATGGAAGCTATATGGTTAATATTTCAGCTGAATAAAGCTGCATTTTGAGCAAAGATAATGTATGTTTGCATGTTTACATTAATGCGCTTACAATTCAGTCCTAGCCTGAAGATTTGAAAGTACAAAAGTGAAGCCAAATATTCCTTTAAATCCATTGCATGTGTTTGTGTGTCTTACAGAAAACAGGTTCTGGCCACTAAAGCCGAGGCTGAGCGCGACGGAGTGAAAGTTCCCACCACCCTGGCGGAGTATTGTGTCCGCACGCGCGCCCCTGCACTGGACGAGGGGTCCGACCTGTTATACGACGATTACTATGATGATGAGGACTTGGAGGATGAGGATGGCGAGGACTGTTGCTATGACGAGGACGACTCTGGAAATGAGGAATCATGACGACATTCCCATCTTCATTCTGGTCTTCATCAGCATCACCCCGAAAGTGGAAACGTTAAGGCATGCGCCCTGCATTTACACTCACTCAGATGGCCATTTTTGTTTCCTTAATGGACTGAATTGAGAGTTTATTATTATTATTTTTTAGCATTTGTGTTGTTTTCCTTCTGTGTCATAATTGTGCTGGCCTTCAGGCTTTTCTCAAATCTGCTGTTTTATTATTTCTTTGCTTTGTGCTTTCAGATAGCTCTGTGAACTTACTTCAAAAAGGACAAAAAAATTGACTGAATTAGGGAGTGATTCTTTGAATGAGGCTTTGTGCTGGATAATGCTGATCTTTTGAATTTTCTTAGAGATGATCACTTTGATCACCCGTGCTCACTTTTTTGGCCTTCAGGCACATCTGAGCAGCCCAGCAATAAAACATGAGTTTGGGGGCAAGCTTTGAGTTTTTATTCCTCCTTTGTTTGAGTAGTAATTACGTTAAAGGGATAGTTCACCCAAACAAATGACAATTCTGTCATCATTTACTCACCCCCATGTCGTTCCAAACCTGTATGACTGACTTTCTTCTTTGAAACAAGTTATTTTGAGAAGTGGAAGTCAGTTGGCACCAGAACTGTTTGGTTACCAACTGACTTCATAATTAAACAAATGAGGTTGAGTAAATGACAGAATTTTCCTTTTTGGGTGAACTAACTCTTTAAGAAACCTTAAGCAAAAAAAAAAAAAAGGATAAGTTGATATTAAAATCATTTTGCAATGTAAAAATGTAAACATTGAAAAGAAAATGCTGAGGCCTACATTCTACGATGTGCTTAAAAATCTGCATTATTTAACTTATAGTGTCACTTTAAATTATTGAAATGATGTATCACTTTTTTCCAAGATATAGGAGCTTATCAGAAAATACATGTAGTCAGGCTTAATCTAGTAGGTTGGCGAGTGGATGTTGTCTTTTCTGTTAAGCTGAGTTTATGTTAATGTTTTTTAAGCAATTCTGATATTCCTGTGTTGTCCTCCTAAGTGAATCTTATTTAATCTGTTGTGTTTTTTTTTTTTTTTTTTTCATCACTGAAGCATTTGTTGTTTGATTTGGGATGTAGGGTGACTTCTGGACTATTGAAGGTTTTTTTTTTTTGCACCGTTTCTTTTGCATTATGGCTCCATGAATTGACAGCATGCCCTATGTTGTGATGTCATGATCGAGGAGGCTGGTGAGCGCTGGTGTCCGTCTCTGATTTGAATTGGATCTCCTACAGACTGACTCTCAGGATCAGCAAATCTGAAAAAAGAAAAAGAAAACTACCAATAACAAAAGTACTTTTTTTCTCACCTGCAAGCTATCCATCTTTTCCATATTGTTTTGAGGACAATTTACAACCGTATCCCAAGAGGCTGAGATGCACACAAGGAGCTGATTTGTCATTTTATTGACCTGTATGTATTTTTACAGTTTGTTGGCCTATTTAAAACTGAATAAAGATCTTTATTAAAATATTTCTCTTCTCTTCTTCTTTTTAAATCTAACTACACTGAAAAAATGGTGTGATTTTAAAACGATTCACACTCAGAAATGATTTTCCACAAATAATTACTAAGTTACACATTAAATGTTTTATTTAAAAATCTTTATGATCAAATTAAAGGAAGCAAATTTAGTCGGACTTACAAAAATTTTCTTTTGCATAACTTCCCTCAGGGGTTTCAATAAAATAATTAAAAAAGACAAGAAAGAAGAATTTAATTTGGAAACTTTCACTTTTTTCCCCCCATCACAGACTTTATTATCTCGGCAAATCTGAGTACAGTGCAAGACCCTGAGATCTAGAAATCTCTAGAGGAGACATTTAAGCTTACTAGGTTCTTTTTCTCAAAGCAAAGTCTCCTTTTGCTCACTAACTAATCTCTTTGCTATCAGGGAATCAGCTGAGATATTACAGAGATCTCACTTGTTATTTATCTTTCCTGTTGGACGTGTCATTTTTCAGGGAGTGTGGACACGAGAGAGTTTGATTTCAATGCACAGCTGAATATGACGTTGGTTAGCAGATAAGATGTTCAGCACAGCTGAAGTGTTCAGGGGCTCCAGGCATTCCAAAGTGCAGTTGGCCTGACTCTGTTGCCATGACAACCCTCCGACTGACATTCAGGTTTTGCCTGGAAACACTGTGCTCAAGGCTTATTCAGACAATCTGAGCTCACAGGCTACACAATGAACACACAGAGATGAGGGGCACCAGTGAGATGCAGTTACAGCGCTGATACAGTTAACAGAGCAAAGGTTCACTGTAATCTGCCTGAGAGTGTTTGGAGACACAACTGGTGGTTTTAAACGGCTCTAACACTGCAAGAATGAAAAATAAGACATGTTTCTAATATTGGTACGTTATGGCGAAAAATCACTTAAAGGGACAGTCCTCCCAAAAATGAAAATTGTCATTTCAGTTCAGTCCAAAGAATCCTTCTTTAGTGAGTTTAGTCTGTACCAGTGCTCTCAGTGATGGCTGCTTTTTAGTTTAAGAATAGGCTTGATTCAGTAAATCATTAATAACATTATTACATACATTTTTAGGTCTGTATTTTAAAGAGCCACCCTTGTGAAAAACAAATATACTTGAGCATACTTTTAAAAGGGTACTTATTACGGAAATAATGTAGTTAAGTAATGTTTTCAAACACCTTAATTGCATGTTATTTGCAAGTAAATGTAACATTATAGTTTAAATTTATATTAAATGCAATTTGTTGAACAGAAGAAGCTTTTTTGACCCCTAAGTACATCTTTATATGTAAACTTCTTTTGTGTTTCACAGAGAAAAGGTCATAGGCTAGGATGCATTAAATTGATCAAAAGTCATGGTAAAGTAATTTATAATTTTACAAAAGATTACTATTTTAAATGAACGCTGTTCTTTTGAGCTTTCTATTTGTTTAAGAATCCTGAAAAAAGTATGGTTTCCACTCAAATATTAAGCAGCACAACTGTTTTCAACATTGATAATAAATAAATAAAAATAAGAAATGTTTACTGAGCAGTAAATCAGCAGATTAGAATTATTTCTGAAGGGTCATGTGACTGAAGTCTGAAACTTGCTATTCATCTAAATGCACTTCTACAATCAACAAAAACTTTAAGCCGCTTTGAGGTAAAAACAAAACGTCTGCCAGCTCAGCGTCTCTCTAAAAGTGTTCTCTTTTCATTTGATTTGTGCTCTGGTGACATCTGTGAAGAGCCCACACACGCACGCTGGCCTTGCGCTAACAGATTTGTCCTCCATTAAGACATAAAGAGTGTCTCTCTGTGTCTGACAGGGATTCTCTCAGAGAGCACAGAGCTAGCTTGTGCCTGCATACGGGTGCGCAGCAGAGCCCGGGGAGAGCTGGCGAAGTGCCTGCGCCTGCTGGAGAAAGTCCTGAGGGCCAGCAGGAACAGGACGCCGGGGTTAGGACTGTGTTTCAGCGTATCGAAAGGTGGGCTTTTAAGACTCTGGTGGAGTACTACCTATAAAATCAGTCATCCTCACTAAAATCTTATTCTCAAGTAGCCATCACTGTTAATATCTGAAACACAGCCTCTTATATTACTGTATGAGATCAATGAGGCCTACATTCAAAGTTTATGCTGTACCTGAATCATTCCTTTAAACATTAAAGTTTTAGGTATACATACAGACAAACACCTCACATCCTCACCTTCTTCACCTTTAAAAACAGCTTTTCCAGCAGAGGTCTTCAGAGACCTGTTATACAATATGTCTTTCATTTGCTAGCTCTTAATGCGTTTGCAAACTTAGTGCAAATACATCCCTAATAAAAAAGTGAATTGTGAAATGTTTGAAAATGGTGTATTTTTGAGTGTTTTCATTGTCTGATGATCTCTTCCAGGTCAGTGGCAGAGTTAAACAGTCCCTCCAGTCCTCTGTCATCAATGCTTGAAGACCAGGAAATCAGACAGCATCAAACCAGAGGGGTAATGAACACAAAAACATTCCGCGCAGATCCCAGATCAAAAATAAACTCTATTTCTGTGAAGAAGAAAAAAAAGAAGTAATATGACAGTGTTAAATGGACAACCTTTGTAAGATGTTCTTCTCCTCATTAGAGATGTCCATTCCCTGCCCAGCCTGTGACTGTTTCATCTCAGACGCATCCAGATGGCCAAACAGGAGCAGAACATGAAAGCAACTCATTAGCTTTCAGTGATACGGCTTAATCAAACCCGGACACAACTCAATCAACGTAAATGATCCACTACCAGAATAAAGAAACACACAACTCATTTAATCAAGATGTTTCAAAACTACCAATTAGAAACTCAAGTAGTCAAACACTCCAAACACAAAGACACACATCACTTTGCAAATCAGATAATACTGTGTTCAAAGAAGAGCAAATGAAATCTAAAAGCTTGACAGATTTAAAACTCCTGAGGGTGTGTTCAAAATGTCATACTACCATTACTAATGCAAACTACTATTTTTAGTTTGCACTTTGTATACTGTGCACAGTATGTTGTTTTTCTGCATGCATGCTATACCCAGATTAAAGGAATAGTTGTTTACCCTAAAATCTAAATTTACTCAAACTTACGCCATCCAAGATGTAAATGAGTTTGTTTTT